>NW_010204693.1:0-2599 GCF_000695765.1 Mesitornis unicolor | reverse complement strand
CAACTCCTCACATTCTGTGATGCTGTAGTCTAGAATCATAACACTGACATTTTATTTTGAGTGAAACAGAAATACTGCAGTGAATAAGAGGAGAGTTACACAGTGGGAATTGCTATTTACACAAGCTCTGCAGGCCAACATTATTTCTGGTCTCTGTACTCTGTCTGTGTTCTCCTTAATAGAATTTCTATGTTTGTGATATGAGGCTAAGGCAGCCACAGAGCATTGAACCCACTTTTAGTACCAATGAGCAGCCTTTAATGTTCCTCAGAAAATAATATACAACAAAGTTTTAGGAATGTTGCTAGTTATTAGAGTCTTGCTCCATTGTTTTTATCTTTCTGTCCCTGCAATAAATTGTTTCAGAGGTTTAAAGTAGAAAATTGTCATTCTTAGAAGTGAGACTAACGAGCTCTTTTGAGATCCAAAGTAAAAGAAAGTAGGAGCGACAGAAACGCTTTTAGTATTAATGTGATTAAATAGTCTGAGCCAGAACAGATCACTATTCACTACAGATTTGTCTCTTTGATGATTTTAAATTTCAGCTTTGATGTCAGAGCTCTGAAAGGATGTACAATGCGATTTGTACCCAAGATGTGTCATGACTAACTAATTAAGCTTTTATCTTAAAGAGGCTGTAAAACAACAGTTTGCATCAGACTAATTGGTGGTATTAAGTTGCTATTAACTGTTATTATGATCAATTTGGTATAATTAAATAAATTGCATTCAATTACATTGCTGGAAAAAGGCGGTTGTTTATTCTCTGTTGACTCATAGGAAGTTTATGAAAAATAGTCACTCTTTGTGAAATATAAACACCATGCACAACAGCTTTGATTTCCTGACGGCTTTTCATCCCGATTAAGATTTTCTTATTTTATAATGCATTGATGCAAAATAAAATCATATTATTTAGCTGCAAACAAATGCTCTGTCCTGCTTTCGTTGGGACAAAATCAATTTTCTACTCAGGAGAGCTGCATTTTTAAGACTACACTTGGTTTAGTGGAAACAAAGTTGATAAGACACTTTGTTCTAGTTTTTGACCAACACCGGTATGCAAGTTGCTGTAATGATCAAGGGCTTCAGCGGTTTTGAGCTTACCAAGGTGCAGAAGATGGGGGAAGCAAAACTCAGGGGTTTTCAGGGCGGCTGACCCAGCTGGCCAAGAGAATTATCCTATACCATAAATGTCACACTCACTATAAATTGAGAAGTTTACTGCAGATGCCCTCTTTTAGATCTCGATGCTCTTGCGGTTGCTGTGTTTCTGCTGGAGCTGCTGCGTTCACAATGTTTATTATCTTATCTAATATGCACTGCTAGAAGCAGACATCATTATTATTACTATTACTATTATTACTATTATTATGGTGGTGGTGGTGCTTGTTGTTGTTATTGTTATTATTATACTTTAGTTTATGTCAATCATTAAACAATCCCAATCTCAACTCATGAGTATCCCAACCTTCCTCCTCAAATTCTCTCCCCCACGCCGTGGGGCAGCGGGTAAACAAGCAGCTGCGTGGTGTTTAGATGCCTGCCAGGTTAAACCATGGCATGCACTTAGTTTTAATCTTTTGTTTTATCAGACCTGATACGTGTGGATTTTTTTTGTATACTGAGACAGATGCGCAAGAAGAAAGTCTACTTTCATTATTCTCAATTTCTGGAAACTAACTGCACGATCTGAAAACATTAATACCAAGTTTCCCCGTCATAATTTCTAGGTTTTATCTCTTTCCACTATTCCTTTTTTCTGTGTGAAATCCTAGTTATCATAGCATGAATAAAGCACTTATAGAGACTTCAGAATCACAAAGGGTATTCTGACGTGTCTGGCAAAGCAGAACTGAGATCTTGACTACTCAAAGTTAAAGATGAACACACTTGTGTAACAGCAGCAGTATAACAGCATGATTTATTTTTTAAAGAAAGCTTTTTTCTGAAAGAAAGGTAAATTGCTCATCTTAACATAAGACTTAAGCTCACATTTTGGAGAAATTCTGAGAGTGAATGGAGGACTGTGGATATGTAGAGTATCACAGAATGCCAGAATATGAGGAGTTGGAAGGGACCTGGAAAGCTCCCCCAGTCCAACCCCTGCCAGAGCAGGATCACTTATCTTATTCTGCAGCATTCAAACGGAAAAGAAGTTCTATAAGATCTCCATATCCCACATTTTATTTTTTTCCCCTAACCTCCTTTTGTAATTTTTGGAGGATTTACTCTTAATTAATGTGCATATATTGTATAAATTGTATTGATATCACATGAAAGCATGAGAACTTAAAATCACTTTGTTTAAGAAGTCAAAGGGTTCCGCACATTAAAGTGTATAAAAGAACTACTGGATTGTGTGTATACATTAGGTCTATAGGTCTATTATATATATAAGGTCTATAGGTCTATTATGTATATTAGGTCTATAGGTCTATTATATATATTAGGTCTGTTTTCCAAATAACAAGAAACATTCAGGAAGAGGATATTTTAATGTTCTATTACTTTTTATAAGGATTATTTTTTTCAAATGTATAAAAAGTATCAGTCAACGTTGTGACTGTGAGTGGAGCATCTCCCTTATGAGGAGCGG
>NW_010204692.1:281-21182 GCF_000695765.1 Mesitornis unicolor | reverse complement strand
AAGATTGCAGATGTGGTCTGAGCAGGGCAGGGTAGAGAGGAAGGAGAACCTCTCTGGACCTACAACCACCCCTTCTGATACACCCCAGGATGGCGTTGGCCTTCTTAGCCGCAGGGGACAGTGCTGGCTCGTGGACATCCATATTATTTTTTTTAGTTTATTTAATGACACCAAAATAGGACTACTATTTACGACTTATTTTACATAACATTTCACCAGGCTGTGAAAAAATACTTAGTGTTTATGTTTCTTGACAGCTGCATATTGCACCACTTGATAGAGTTGGTGGAGGAGGGACCGGGCTGGGTGAGCTGCGTCTCACCAGATTTACTGCTGCTCTCAGGGACTCGTTTGGCTTTTCCCAGGGAAGGATGGGGTGGTATGAAGGGAAATTATGCTGAGTTTTAACTTCCATTTTGAAAAGGCGGGGTGTGTCCCTGGTTTGTTGCAGAACCTTAAACTTGGCCTAATTGCATTTAATGACCGCCCACGTATTCAGGAGCCTAAACAATATGGATCTGGGAGCCATAGTCTGGCAAGTTCCTCTGCATCAGACAGGGTTGTGGACTGCATGAGCTTATAAAATAAGCCTTTTATTGGCTGGTGTTTCAAAACCCTAGTCATGCTGTGGTTAGAGGTGTTTAGCACAGGCTGATGTTGTGAAACAGACTGAGGAAGGTCATAAAACCACTTCATTTCACCGTCTGCAAGTGACAGATGATGGCAGCGCAGCCGTGAGCTTTTTCAACTGGGGGAAAAAGGTTTTACCCAATGAAGGTGTTGATCTGGTAATCTTTTCCATTATCGTGAAGCGTACGGATTTTAGAACTGAACCAGTGGTTTCTTTTCACAAGAAAACACAACGTGTTAAAGGAATGAGATGTAATGACAAAATTGTGAATATTCGGGAGGTGTAACTTGCGCATTGAAAATTTGGTTCAGGCGAGAGCAGCGAGGTGTGAAATGCTTTGTGGGGTTTTTTTGTGACGCTGAAGGACGGGTACTTGGAGATTCAAAAGTCTTCTGACAGATTCCTGCACGAGCATCTGTTGTGGTTAACCATCGCCAGGGCTGCTTCAGGGCATCGTGTGCCAAGATGAGACAGGGTATCCAGCGACACTGGGATGTGGATGCAGTAAAAGAAATCTCAGAGGAGGCTTGCTTGCATCTTTGCTCTTTTTAGCTTTATTTTCTGAAAGAACAACTGGTGGGGGTCATTTCTCCATCCATTCCACCTAATATTTTCCGCAGCGCAGGGAAGGAGGAGGTTTGAACTGCTGTGGTGCAGGGAGATGAGATGAGAGGGTGCGAATCCATGGGTATTAACCTTCCTTAACTTTCACAGCTCACGACATAACTGATTTTGCCAGGCGCCGTGCTTCTCAGGTTTAAAATTTACACTCTTTTACTGGACTAAACCAAATGGCTTTGTGCTTGCAACGCTAAAAATGTGTTATTTTGTTTCCCAAGTGTGGCGGCCATGTGAGGCTGCAGGATATAGGTAGGTCTTCACAATATTTTCTCTCCAAGTAGACGATCGCTGTGGTGTAGATGGGGTGTTGCGCAGGGAGGATTGCTGCACACCTCAGTGAATTAGAGCTTTTTGTAGTTCTGCCTCTCGCCACAGTAGTGTTTACTCTTCATTATTCTGACACGATTTCGTTGCTGAGTGAATAAATGTAGGGTATTGAAGTGTGATGCTCCTGTTTTATGTAGAAGGGAGATTTTCCAGCCATCAGCACAACAAACTTCTGTGTCACATTGAGCTGCCTCTGTTGACTTACCCGCACCCTTACTGCATCTGTTTCTTCCCTGTAAAAGCTGTACAGTATTCTTTGTTTTCCCCAGTAAGTTGTAAAGCTTCAATGCACTTACGTATCTTCTTATCTGTCTTATCTAAATGTCTATTTAAAACTGACTGATTTCATGCAGATGTCTTTTCTGTGCAGGTATGCTATTCTTTGTGGACAGTTATCAGAGCATGAGAGCATTCAGAAGCGCATTCAAACCGCGTATGTTTTTAAGGTGAGTAGAAGGGATGTGCTGGTTTTTGTGTAAGTATTGAACAATACTTCTTTCTATAATAGTAAGGTAGGAAACTTGGCTCCAGCTCTTATTAGGGAAGCGATAGGTCTCAAAAGAGATGCTGTGAGTGTGTGGTTTGGGCTGAGGAAGGTGATTCCAGTGATGTGATGAGGGTGACTGGTCTGGCTCTGCGTTTTTGCACACTGTAGCCTTGGAAAAAAGAAGAAGGAAAGTCTTGCAAATAAAATATATCTATGTGATGAGACTGAGAACTTGAAACATGAAATTACCATGTGGTAATATTACACAGCACCAACTCTTCTTCAGTAACTGCCTGTGAGTGTGCTTGCACCCTCCCATAAATGCAAAGTAGTTATTTTTCAAAGAGGATTTAATCTGCGTCGGGTTCATTTATTTGCCTTTCATCCTCAGTGGGAATGTTACAGAGTAAGAGGATGTACCTGGAACAGTTACTACAGAACAGGCCATGTATAATTATTACCTCGTCAGCTATTGATGTGACCAGTAATTTGGTTATGTCAAAGCTCAGTAGAGGGTAGAATAAAATAGAGAGCAGCTTCATTTTTTTTTTTTGCATGTAGTAATTCTTGTCTCTGAGGCTGATAAAGTGCTGGTTTTCTGCGTTCACTGAAGCCATTTTAAGCAAATTTGATTTCTCTTTGTAGCTGTAATTGTATTGACACTTAAATTGTGGGCTTCTTCCTTTCTTCTCTCTGCATTTGTTCATCTGCTCTTGTGGATACTCTGTTTGCTTATAACAAAATGTGTGTTGGTGATGATTTTCCGTAGGAACACATCGATAAAGCGATTGAACTGAAACCAGAGGATCCAAAGTCTTACTATCTTTTGGGCAGGTGGTGTTACCAGGTAAAACAATTTACTGCTACCTACTGCTGTTTTCTTCCTCCTTGGAATTTAGTTCCCTGTTTGAAAGATAAGTGGATTAAAACCAGCAGCCATAGGGACTGAGGATGCTCTCTTTAGCTGCTGAGCCAAGATATTTTATCAGAAAGTACTGCTATGGAAAGATGTCCTAATTGCTTGAAGTAGATTAAAAGTTGCACTTGTGTGGCGTCTAGAAACGCTTCACTTCAGTCCTGAAACATTGCTGAGAAAAACACCCCACTGATGAACACTATAAAAGCATTGCATTCAGAAACCTCTTATAGTGCAAAAGCTTGTGTTCTTGTACGGGTAGCACCTCAGTGTGCTTTCTTAAAAGCACTATGGAAATGTCTGCCAGGGCACAGTGTCTCGTGCAGAATCTCTCAGCTTTCCATCTAAGCTGTCGTCTTGGCTGTAATCGAGAAGCCTTAGGCAGTCCATCTCCCTCTTGTCTGCCTCCTATTAAACCTAAAATGCTGTCTACCTTCATACTCAGAGCGCTAGATTTTAAATGACGCGGGTTTTTAATAGGAGTTTATCTGAGTTCACAGCGAGAGAAAGTACAGAAACGCTGAGTTGGAGATCAGGACGAGTGCTGGCTGAACACGTTTCCAGTGCCTTGCTCTGTGCTGACCATCGAAGGCCAGAAGAAGGCAGAGAAGATTTAGTGGTGTCAAAGGCACATTGAAGTTTTTAAAAGCGGGAGGAGTGCAGTTTTGTATTGGCAACGTCATTTGCCCTTGCTGCTGTAGTACTTTTGTCTCCAAATCATCAAAGGGCTTTAATAGTTCTTGGTGTGTCTCTCTGCAATAGAATAAAAGCTGCTGGGGTTTTTTTTCTTCAGTTTTGTTTATTTATTGCCACTATTCTGCTCTTCGTTTTTTGGTCTGTTTCCCAGAGGGAAGCTGTTTGCTGAAAGTGTTAATTCTACACTGCTCTAAATTGGAGCTCTGATGGGTTTGGGGCTCTGGACTTATCTTTTAGTCGCTGCAGGCAGCACGGGAGGTGAAATGGCAAAGAATGAATTAGGAAAAGCACTGGCTGCAAACTAGCTTACTGTTCCCTGTGCTTTACTGAGTAAAACCAAACTACCTTCAGTCCTTTAAAGACATATGGATGTCATCAAGGACATTTCAGGGCTAGCAAGAGCTTCTGCACACATTGTATCTGTAATCCTTTCCATGTGTTTCCTCTGCCCTTGCTACACAGAGTACTGGAGGTATCAGAAGCGTGCCAGCTGCTTTGTATTTCTTGACAGGGAAAAGCTTAAAGTCAAATGCTATAAATCAGATTTAGTGCCTGTAAAAAGAAATAAGAGTTTGCAGTAACTATCTCTGCTTTTCAGTTTATATAATTTGAAACAGCTTTGCTGCTGTTGAAAAGGAAGTCGCGTTGCAGAGTTTGTAGCTGAGATAATTGATGCTGGTAATTACAGTGGGCTAAACTAGTGGAAGCTCTTAGCTTTTTATTCTGTTGTGGTCTTTCTACTGAGCCTTGCTGCTCTTAGAGCTACTGAAGCTATGAAACAAAAACAGACCTAGGTAGAAATATGTTAGTGCTTCTGCTATTCTGCATTATAAGGATTATGCAGTATTAAACAAAGACGACATTACCAGAAGTTAGTCCTGTACATCCTTGCCACCATTGACTTTTCAGGACATTTGTTATTAGAGAGGAGCTGGGAGCAGGAGAGTAAGATTTCATGAAATTATTACAAGTGCTACCTATTTCTCAAAGTGTGACTCTCTGCTGGTGGGAAGGCTTTAGTCTGCCTTTCTCGAGGGATCTTTGTAGGGTGAGGATGTGTTCTTGTACAAGATTTAAGCCAGGAGATGGGAGGGCTTTGTATGTGCATTTGCACCCATACATAGGTGAGAACTGCCAGGAGCTGGTTGCCATATATCAGTTCAAGATTTTGGGCCACCCACACTGTTGCTCGCCTGTAATACTCAGTTGTAGAGGCAGATTTTGCTTTGAGCATGTTGCAGCTGACATCTGGAACTGCAAAAGTCCACCTGAAGTATAAGTTAGGGTCAAGGCAAAGCAAATTCAGTTTAATTCTGTGGCTGAACTTGGATACTCGTCCAGAGTCTGCCAGCACTACCAGGATCTTTGGTGTTCTCTCAGGTACAAGAGCCAGCTACAAGAAGGTGGACAATCTCCTGTCTTTGTACTCTTGGACATGCTGTGTCTCTGATGGGTTTGACAGTTTCCTCTTGCTGTCTCTGCAGGTTTCCCACCTGGGATGGCTTGAAAAGAAGACTGCTTCTGCTTTGTTTGAAGCCCCCCCTACAGCCACTGTCCAGGACGCACTGCAAAACTTCTTACGGGTAATAAAATCTGAATCACTGACCTGACAAATGCAGTCACAAATCTGGAATTGGAGTTCTTGTATTCTGCTTAAACTTACCGCTCCCCAAGTGCTCCATGATACATTTCCATTTATGAGAACCTGTGGGAGAAAAGCTGGTGACAGCAAAAAGAACAGCTATGCAGGAGAACATGCTTTTGAAGACCTCAGAACTAGATCCAGAGTGTTCAGAATTGTTTTTAAGGGTTTTGGGTTTCCTTTTAAAAGCTGCGTACAGAGCGTTTCATCACTTGATACCGAATGCGTATGGTCTGTACGCTTTCAGGGTCTGTAAGATCTGTTGGAGCTCATCCCTGGGAGCACTTGCGTAGATACTCATTCTGTCATTGTAGTTTCTCTCAGAGTATTGGATTAAAAGGCTGTGTGATTAGGTCAGACTTCTCCAATTCAAACTTTGGAAGGCAACTACAAGGTTTCAGGGGCACGTTGCTTATGTATTTCTAGAAAGAAATTCTTAGGAGTACTTCCTACAGGGTAAGAATCCTATGGTCTGAATAGGTGGGGGTTTTGTTGATGAAAATTAATTTAAGACATGGCCTGAGACTCCTTGTGAGCATATAGCTCTTGTTGCAAAGGTCTACACAAGATGAACGAGTTAGACCCTCTTTGGCTGTGCCTGTGAGAATTACTCTTAAGCACCTCTGATGAAGTGTTACAGAAACAAATTGCCCTACCACTTTATAACTCATAGACTGGGCCAGCACTTCTGCAAAGTGTCAGGGACTATCGTACTTATTTCAGTTTCTTACAATTTTGCCAAGATGTACTTGATGGAGAGGGAAGTTTGTGATAGGTATCTGCCCAAGACCAAAAAGACCACTTCAGCCAAAGTGGCTAAGTCATTTCAGAGTTAAGTCTGAGGCAAAATGTTTTGTTTCTTTTCATTAGAGATAAAAGTAGTTTGTCACTTTTATTGATAAGTTGGAGCGGTGCTGTGGTTTGAAACAGGAGCTTGCATTTTTCTGAGGTTTAGCTTTGGTCAGATACAGAGAGAATTTCGAAAGGCCGCAAAAGCATCCCTCCGGAAGCCAAATTACACCCTGGACAAATGCACTTCCCATATGCTCAGCAGAGTCCACTTCAGCTTTCAGCCACAGTTGGCATGCTTCAGGGAATGGAAATCTTCGGGCACATTGCAGCTCTGGGTTAGTCAGGAGCTGAACTAGGTCTAAGGCCAGACAACTGAATTAAGAGGAGGAACATTGTCTGTGTGGCGCTCTCAATGCCTCCACTGAGGTCTGGGCTCGGGCGTCTTAGTAGAGCACACTGGGGAGTTTGGATGCTGATGAGATACGGGTCAAGCCAAGGGTTCATTGTAGGAACATACTGGACAAAACTGCTTGGAGAGTGATGACTATAATAGAGATGAATGGAAGAAAGCAGAGGAATGTGAGTGACTTGGAAACTGGAAATTAGTAGCTGGGAAGGAGCAGATAAAAAGCTGGGGGAAGATTGCTGAGTTTTGACACCGGTATATTTGGGAGGAGGAAGAGACTTCGTGGGCAAGAAGGTTAAAAATGATGCACGCATGTGTGCAGGAGGAAGTCACTGAGCTGATTCTGAGTTGCCCTTAGCTTCCGAGTGCTCAATTTCACCACCTCGCCCTTCTTCCATGACATTTACATTAGGTGAGAGTACGAATGTTGTTCATTGAGTCACAGGCGCTTTAAGAGCATCTGAGGACTTTACTAACCCTGCTAGGCCAGCCTATGAAAAATTCTTACACTGATCTATGTATTTACAAAGGTAGGGTTTAGTAATCTATTTTTTATTAATTTTTTTAAAGAAATTATTCCTGATACAGGCATTAACTGTGTCCTAATGTCTGCTTTTCTCTGCCTGTCCTGCCCTCCCCTCTGTTCTCTGTAGGTTGAGGAACTGAGCCCAGGATATTCCAGAGCAGGAAGAGTATACATTGCCAAGGTAACCACTCACTTGTTGCTTTCTTTAGATCAGTCATATGCTGCTAGAATAGGAAATATTTGTATGAAAAAATTATCTTCATCTGTAAAGTGTAAATTACTCCATGCAGAAGCAAGATTTTATAAGATGATAACATTTCTAAAAAAGACCAAATCATCCAGTGCAGAGACATTGTAATTGAGGGAGGATTCTGCCTTTGAGTCATCCAGTGGAGCATCCTTCGTGTTTTTTAAGAGATCAAATTCTAAATAAAGCAGCAGTGGTAACTTGTAAGCCACAGGCTGGGGGTCTAATCCCACCACCACCATGGATTTCTGTGGTGTACACAGAAAGAGAATCACAGGGGACAGTAAAGGATAAAAGCGTGTCTCTATTTTACCAATACAGATGGGAGCCTTGAGCAGTGATTAAATACACCACGAGTGCCTGGAGCTCCGAAGATCTTTCTGTTTGCATTGAGGGAATAATTGGTTTTGAACTCTTAAATGTTAACATTGCTGCTTCATTCCTACAACCTCCAGCTGGAGTCTAGATATATTCAAAGCCCAAATAACTTCAGAATTATTAGCCAGAGTGGGCATAGCAAAGCATAGCTGTAGCCCTTCTCTGTGAAATTCTTGAATTCCCAGTGTCCCAAGGAATTAATTTTATCAGGGTGGTGTGCCAGTCGTAGGACCTGCGTGGTCTGGAGTACATTATTGCCGGAAACCAGGTACAGAATTTCTTTCACAATTAGCATCTTGTTAAAGGAAAGTGAAGGTGATAGCAAAGGAGGAAGACTCAGCAAGAGCCTTCACACCAGCTGGATTTTGTGTTTGATGTGTTACAGCTCAGTGTGTGTATTTATTAATGAGTCTATTAGGTATAATGAGCTATGTATTCATAAATCTATTTCTGGCTGCTCATGTACCGTAGTGAATGTACTCGGAGTTGCTTCTCTCTCTGCTTGTAAATATAGCTGACATTCATGGAAATTCAAAATCACCCCTAAATGTTTTGTATAAAGAGTGGAAGACTTGGAACTTCTTTCCAGAGAAGCTGCAGCAAGAAATCCTTGCAAGTCTTAACCCGAATAGATTTTCAGTGTCGATGTAAAAATTTGGGGTTCACTGTGTGTCATCTACATGGGCTGGTGCGTTTTTATTGGGCTCAGTTCACCATGTGTCTGGCAGATGCGATCAAGCAGAAATACTCTGCAAACACAAATTGGCATAGAGGTTAAAAGGCCAAATTGTATGTTTGATTTTGGTTTGCTTGGCGGTTTTTTCCCTAACCCAAGGCTCTGTCCCTTTGGATCATATCCTTAGTGACAAAATTTTAAAAGTGCGATTGCTGTCTGATTATTTTGAAGGGGATAGTGCTCTGATGCATCAAGCTTCTAAGAAAGAAAGAAATGTGTTTCATAGTCATCTTGTGACATTTCTGACTGATACGCAGGGACACAGGGTTTCGAAAAGCTTGGAGGATGTCCATGACTCCATCTGGTTTGAATTCACCAGATGCAGAAACCTGATAGTGTTCGCAGGAGAACAGATAGTTCTCTTTCAGAACTACCCCACAGCACAGCAGATCACCAAAACACACACATGCACATACCGTGCGGTGACATTTCAGAGTCTGAAATAACAGCCCTGCAGGATTTTGACTGTTGTCTTTATCCTAAGTGAACGTTGGCTTTTTATGGCAATTACAATGATTAACTGCATTGCTGATGGTTTGGGGTTTTTAGCAACCACTTCCTTTTACCATCCTTATTTTATCGTCCCCAAATGCCTCCATGACTCCCTTGGCACTGAAAACCTTCCCATTACACAGAGGGCTGATTGTTTCTCTGCTGCTGGAGAAGAGTTCACGATGAAGAATATTTCACTTCCTGTGAGACCTGTAGATATCAGATGTTACAGTGGTTGCAGCTGAACCTCATTTTTAACAGCCTAGGGAATGTAAGCTCTGTAAGATGATGTGCTCTCAGAATAGACGTTTTATGGTGAGGACTGATGGCAAAGTGGAAATAAAAACAGAGCTTTGGAAATGGTGAAAATCAGAGGGACGCTTTAAAATCTCCAATCAAATAAAACAATCTCTTTCCCCAAAACAACAACGACAACAAAATAAAAAAGAAAGTCTAGTATTCCATAATCTGATGGTGATTATCATGCTTTGTGAGTGAAGGAAATGTCAGAAGCCTGAAACGATACAGTGCAAATGCTTCAGAGGTAGAAATAGCTCTTTTTATCAGTTGCCATAATTGCTCAGTTACATTTGCTGCCTATTTTTTCCCATTTAATTCTTCTCACGTTGTCATTTGTTTCTTCACAGTGTTACAGGGACCTGGAGAACCACTCTGAGGCCGTTCTCTGGATGAATCTTGCTTCAGAGCTGCCAGTTAATACGAAAGAGGTACCAATCTCAGTAAGCACGCATTGGCAAGGAGCAGAGATAAAATGGTTACAGAGATAAAAGTGTTTTCTAAAAGATGTTCCAGCTTGTAAGCCCAGGTTTTAAAGTATTTTGTTCCTTAGCATGGACTCTTTTCTTCTTTCTTAGCCAAATGCCTAAAGCAGTTCAGCAAAATAATGAAAAACACGAAGAACTTGCGAGTGTGTCTGATACGGGCTCAGAAGTCCAGCACACCACCCTGCAGATACTGTGCTACTGCCAGGGTCAGGTTCCAGGCTCTTTTGAAGGTCCTGCACGTAATAAGTGCTGCAGCTCATAATCTGGAATATTTGCAGTACGCTTCCCAGCACCCCGCTTTTGGGGTTTATTGGTTTGGGCACTATCATGCCTGGCCAGCTCAATTCAGATGAGGCCACTTAAGCTGAGGGGTTGTCCTGGGGCTGGAGCACTTCTAATGACCTGTGTGGTTTTGGGGGAGCAGCCAGCATTTAACTCTCTTGGAACCAAGTTAGCTCCTAAGCTCCCCCAGGCTGGAGCCATTCAGAAGTTTGTGCCTGCTGCCCAGCATATTTTTACAAAAATATCTAGGATATTTCAACTCTTCTATTACTTTTGCACAGTTTTAAGGAGCAGACTGTACTGCAGTTTGGAAGCTGCCATCTGGCAGCGTTCCCCGGCTGGGAGCTCTTTTACACTTCCCTTTCCCTTTGCACTTTTTCTGTTAAGTAGAAACTGAATAGAAGGTGCCCTCAAATTACTGCCAGTTAGGAACTGAATAAAAACACATCAGCTTTTAATACTGATCTGATGTTCTTTGCGTTGTCGTGAAAAACGTAAGCAAATCAATGTAAGCAAGGTCCTGCAGCTCTTACAGCTTCAGCCTCAGTCTGATGGAATAAACATCCTGGGTGCGTGGCAAAATTATAGAAATACACAGCATTTTCATGCCACGCTGTTTTTAAGGCTGTAATGAGTCTTTAGGTGGTCATAGCAAAAGTGTTGAGCTGAAATTCAAACCATGAGTACGTGAGAGGTGTTGGCAAACCATCTGGCAAGGAGCTCACTTGCCTGTGCTACCACCTGCAGAGCACCATCCAGTACTGCATAGACCAACGGCTGCCACCAAATCTGGGGAAACCAGGGCACGGAGCAGAATTTATTCCCTTCTTACAGAAGGAAATATCCTAGCTCTGTCTGCTGAGGAGCTTCCTTGCCATGTGCTGGTTGAAACATCTCTCTAGACAGAGCTAGAATGGTGTGTCTGATATATAGAAAGAGGATTTTTTTCCAAAAGCCAAAATATGTAAGTGTTGGAGGCATAAGAGTTTAATCAGAAGAGCATTGAGAGTTTCAGGAAAGACTGGGAGAGAGCTACTGGCAAAAAAGTCATGAAGAGTTAATTCTCTTTCCTGCTCTGAAACTAAAAGTGGGAGTCGAGTAAGGAAGCCAGTGCTTAAGTGGCTTTGTTAAGTCTTTGCAAATGGTGGTTCTCATTGTCAATCAAATAATGTCCATCATGGTGAGAAGGAAAAACAAAGGCGTTTATCCAGACCATGAAAGTCAGTGAGGGAGCAGAGGTTTGAGTTCTGCCAGTTTGGTTGTTGGTTCTCGTCTCTCAAAACAAACCTTAAGACTATCTCTTTGATATTTGAAAACTGTTTACAGTGTTCGAAGACAGTGATGTTGAGAGGGAGGCACAGGGGAGGGAAAAAAAGCAGTAGGAGAAAAAAATGTAAGGCTGGGGTATACTTAAAACCTGAGACAAGGTTGGAAAAGAAAAGGGAAAATCTCTTTTTTAATAGTTTCAATCAGGCTGTATCTTTATCTGTTCTCTTATTGCATTTGCAGGATGCAGAAAGCGAGAGAGAACTTGAAGAGATGCGAGCAGTCTGGGAAGAATAAAGAGAGGCTCATTCTGCACAGACTGTAAAATTCCAATTAAAGGGATTTCACGATCCTGACAGCTTCGATTGCTCTTCATACGTAAGCTACAAGAGTTTACAGGGAAAAAAACCAAGCAGCAATGCATCCAGGAAAAGATCTTGGTGGGATTTAACCAGATAACATTTTGTATTATTTCCTCTTTACAACAGATGTGGGTGTGTAGGCAGAATTTGTGATATAAAAATATCTGTGATTATATATATAGCGTAGGTATATGTGAGATATATACTTTGAGATATAGAAATATATACGTATTTATATACACATATATGTATTTTATATCACAAACTCTACCTGTCTAACAACATGGACGTTAGGCCTGCTTGCTGGTGAGCTCTCTCTACTGATTCCTCAGGAAGTCTTCAGCCAAAACTTCTTCAGGTTAACGATGTTCTCTGTTCCCTACTGATGTGCTCGGTGGTCAGCGTGCCGCTGATTTTAACCAGCGCGAAGCACTGGAGGATGCTCTCACTGCCCTCAGCCTGGTGATTCAAATGGGCACCGATGCTGTGACTGAAGAAAAGACAGTTACAAAAAAAGGACATCAGCAATGACTGGAAATAGGCAATTTGTCAGCCCTTTCTTCCTCGCTGTGTAAAAATTGGTGGTGGTGTCCAAAACACGCTCTTGGTGGTCCTTCCCAACTATGCCTAAACTACCTTACTGGTTTTCCACTGGGGGGAACTAGCGCTGCTCATCACAGTGAGTTATTCCCAGGGGACTGATGTGATTTCCATCACGATACAAATTTTATTTTTAAGAGGTATGTTGCTTGTGTCAGAGAAGTGAGTAATAAGGCTTTAAACCGTAGGACTTCCTCCCAGTAATGTTACTCCACTCACATGGGACTGAAGACTCTTTATGTCCCTCTAAACTACACTGCTATGGTTTAGATGTAATAACCGAGTTTGAAAAGTTGTTCTTTAACAACGAAACGCTCGTTACAGGCACAGGAATACTCTGTGGCAAGGCTGACGCTTCCCTGTGAGGCTCTTCTACCACTCCTTCCTCACCCCGTAGGTGACACCGAGAAGGTGAGGCTGACGTTTGCTCTGGCAGCTTCTATAGGGACCAAACAGAGGAAGTAAACTGGGCTGTACACCAACACCCAGTGAAGCGAAAACCACGTTCCAAAATTGCCCAAAATATTTAGCAAGGCTGTCTGGATATGCCCTCAAGTTTCAGCTGGCAGCTAACCAGATGCTTGTTTTTTAACTAACGTTTGTTAAGTCTTGCCGTGTTGTAGAGTGTTTGTGAAGTGTAAAGTGAAAAAGTGCAAGAGTGAAGCATTTCTTAGTTGCCTTTATAATCCCTTGCACGCGTATATTAAACTGATGGGGTTTTTACTCCAAGAAGAATAACACTGAAGGAGAAATGTGTAGCAAACTCGAGCTTAAAAACTTCCCATTTTATAGATTTGGTACTTTTTAGCTTTTTTTTTTCGTTTGTCCAGAGTAAACTCTCTAAAATTTTGGTGCTGTACCCATCCCATGAGATCCAGGTAAGGGCGCAAGTAGCTTTACTTGCTTGAAAGATAAAAATTGATCTTTATAAATGGGGGAATGAATCCTGACAGGCTACAGTTGATCCCTGTACTTTTGTGCAGAGCTCCCCTTGTGATGAGTGGGCACTTGACTTGTAATTACGGGACTTTTTTATATTTAATGTGTGCTCTTCTTCCAGTTCTTCAGTAGAACGATGAAGCTGCCTTTTTATTTACTTGTGTTGTTTTGAATCTTCCCCAGTGGAAGTCCATTTTCTTCTCTAAACATCCAATCTTTTAATATTTGCACAAGTCCTTTCAGCTCTTTTCCTCTTGTTTGCTTAAGCCGAGGTGGGAAATACACAACAGTGATATCCAAAAGATGATGATCAGCAGCTCAGTTCTTACATGGAGGCTTTTCAGGGTTTTTTTTTCTGGAGAAAAATGGTAATAGCTCTCAAAACAGTCATACAGGTAGCTGTACTTGCATTGCCTTTCCCTGGCAGTGAGTCCCAGAGTGATACCAATCAGTCGTGTTTGCTGCTCTGTGTGTTGCTTAAATGTTGCTGCCTTCCAAAAGGTCATTGTTTCCAGCATCTCTAATAGGAAGAGTGTGAAAAGGAAATATTTATGCTACCAAGAGTCTGTAGCTTTACTGACTTGCAGACTCCTTCAAGCCGTCACCTCTTCTCTGACTTCACAGAATCACAGAATGGCTCGGTTGGAAAAGCCCTCTGAGATCATCACGTCCAACCGTTCCTGTCTACCCCCTAAACCATATCCTTAAGTACCTCATCTACCCGCTCCTTAAACACATCCAGGGATGGTGACTCCACCACCTCCCGGCCCAGCCTGTTCCAGCTCCTGACGACCCTCTCAGTAAAGAACTTCCTCCTTAGCTCTAACCTGAACCTCCCTTGGCACAGCTTGGTGCCGTTTCCCCTTGTTCTATCCCCCATCACCTGGGAGAAGAGACCAGCACCCACCTCTCCACAACCTCCCTTGAGGCAGTTGGAGGTGGTGATGAGGTCTCCCCTCAGCCTTCTCTTCTCCAGGCTAAACAAGCCCAGTTCCCTCAGCCGCTCCTCATCAGGCTTGTTCTCCAGAGCCCTCCCCATCCTTGTGGCTCTTCTCTGAACACGCTCCAGAATCTCCACATCCTTCTTCTAGTGAGGGGCCCAGAACTGAACACAGCACTCGAGGTGCGGCCTCACCAGTGCCAAGTACAGGGGGATGATCACCTCCCTGGTGGTTTGAACTTGTCAAAACACAAACTGTGTCATCCCCTGTATGTTCATTACATCCTCTTAACTTTAAGAGGGAAGCATTTTGTTAATTTGTTGATAGCCCAGGTGCCCGGGGGGTTGGCAGCAGCCTCTGTTAACAGCCTGCATGACAGAGCGCGGGGAACATCCAGCACTGGGTTACATGAACAGCAAATTTGGAACCTGATACCAAAACCCTTGTTTTTCTTACCTGTGGAAGCTGAGGCATTTGGTGCAGTTACGTGGGGCTGCGACCAGAACCTCATCTGCCTCTGAGCAGATACAACCTGCGTCCCTGGAGGAATTAAATGATGGCAGTTCTCATTGGGCATTCATTCTCAGATGATTCCACATGGGTGCAACCTTTCGACTCTCATTTATTCTATTTCGGACTATTTCACTTCAGTGAATGCTTTAAGCTCTCTGCATTTGATTGCCTGCTTCCCTTCTTTTTTATTTCTTTAATAGACTTCAGTTCTGACTTAAAAGAGCAGCGTCTGCAGTTTCGCTCCCCTGTATCCTTTGTGTGTATGGTCCTGGCCCTTTCTTGGGGGATCTGGAGCCAGGAGCTCGGTGATTCTGGTTTTTGTGCAGGGAAGATTCCCCCCCACAGCTCAGATCCAGGCTGGAGAGCTGGGGCAGAGGCTTGTCTCTAGCACGTTGTTTTTTCTGCTCTGCTGTATCTGCTGGTACCTGATGAATGCGTCTCTTAAGACGACGATAAGTGATGACAGACCTGGCAGATCCTTTCAGGTGCAGATAAAAGCTGTGTTTTGCCGTTTTCAGCCCGATCTCCAGGAAGTTATGACAAAATGATCAAGAGAACCTCTTTCATTTTGGTTTTCCCTTTTTCTGGCTTGTGACTAAGAAGAACGTGGCAGATGAACACAATTTAACTCTAATAGCATAGCTTGCAGGTTGATGAGGAGGTAAGGCAGGGCTGTGTAACTGAAACACTTCCCAGTCGACAATGCGTAGGATTGGTTATTTTTTTTAAGCAATAAGATGTGCTGTCTCCTGTTGGGCTCTCGCTGCGCCACGTGCTAGGAAGGGGAAGCCGTTCCTCCTGTTGCAAGGGGAGGATGCACTTCAGTAGCTGTTAGACAAGGTAGAAGTTGAGACTTTGTAAAATTTGCACATTGCAATGATCCCAGAGCACAATGGGAATTTCTGGTGCTTGCACTGCACACATTCCAGGACCACAAGAAATGAGTTTGCCTGGTGCAGAGGCAAAGGGTGAAGAGACTCTGTCCTGCTTCCATCTGGATAAATTCTTCTGGACTTATCCCAGGGTGAGAATAATTTCCTGGAGCTACTCTCGTCTTAACTTTAAAACATACCTACCTGTGGTTAAATTATGATACTAAAGAAAAACTGAAGCTGATGAACTGATTTATCCTCACTGTTCTGTTTGAAACAGAGTATTTATAAATACAGAGAAGGGGATCCTGCTTTAAGTTACCTGTGTTGCTTTTTTGTGCCAATACACACATAGGTGAAGAAAGCTGAGAGCCTGGTAGAGGACTTCTGCATAACAGCGTTGTACTTGTGCGTGTGGTGGAAGGCAATGCAGTAGGAAATTTCGGGACAGTAATGTATAACGTTGTTGATATATCCCTGTTTATTTATATATAAAATAACGTGGGTTACACCTGCAGCACATTTTGTATGTCAGTACAAGGACTACTGCTTCTGTTTTTAAAATGCGCCAAAGTAACACAGCCACGCTTTGTGGCAAGCGATGTACCCAGGTGAAGCTGTTTTTAAATAAAGGTGGATGATCAGTTGTGACCCAGCGCGAGCTTTCTGTGCTCAACCTGCACAGTTCCTAAAGGCCATCGTCAGCTCCTCCGGGACAAAAACCCACAAACAAGGGACCTGTGGGCTGTGTTTCGTGTTTGTTCTGGGTGGTTTATACTGCCTGGTTTTTAACTCCTTGTATTTCAAATTGCTTTGCAGAGAGAGTGAATGATAACACCAGCTGTGCTTTGGGGTTTCTCAAAACCCACTCAGTTCGCAGAATCGCTCGGTTGGAAAAGCCCTCTGAGATCATCACGTCCAACCGTTCCTGTCTACCCCCTAAACTATATCCCTAAGTACCTCGTCTACCCACTCTTTAAACACATCCAGGGATGGTGACTCCACCACCTCCCTGGGCAGCCTGTGCCAGCTTCTGACGACCCTCTCAGTAAAGAACTTCCTCCTTAGCTCTAACCTGAACCTCCCTTGGCACAGCTTGGTGCCGTTTCCCCTTGTTCTATCAACAAGTTTGGCAGTTCAAATACAGTTGTCATCCCAAGAAGTAGGTGAAGTGGGCAGCGAGGTTTAGGCTGCCCAGCGGAGCGGGTGGGAGTAGCGTTGGCTGTGTTACAGTGGTTGCGTGTTGGCACATTGCAGACCTGATATCCCCATCCCTGGGGGAAGGACCTGGGACTCGCCAGCAGTCACAAGCGTGGGCCGTGTCCTCTCCCCGAACGTGGCCTGAGCTCCACCACGCACTGTTTGGACACTGTTGTCTTTCCCTGCTGCAGAATCAGGGCTGTCGTCAGCGTGCAGCTTCTCTGTAATCTCTTTCCTCCTCAAGGTGTAACTGTAGCATCTGGGTCACCTTACAGAGAGTTTTGATTTGCCTAAGAAAAGCAGCCAGAGCTGATGTGTGGGGTGTCCTGCCAAGGTCTGCTGCTGTGAAGAGAAGAGGAGCCCAGAGACAGAAAGCAGTGGTGTGCAGGGTGAAACCTGCAGCACAGGCAGGGCTGTGGCTCAGCCAAGGGTGTCACACACTGAGGACACCCAGGCAGGGACAGCCCTGTAGGGACCCTGCGGTTTAGTGTAAATCTCTTGACTCTTGGGCCATCAGAAGTTTCTGAATGGCTTCTAAAAGGGACATTTGGAGTGGGAACTTGGCCAGCAGGGGAGTGGGAAAATGGTTTTAGGCAACATGGACATCTCGGAGGGGAGGTCAGCATTGACCCTATGGCTTGGGACAGGGCAGCCTGTGCGGCAAGAGGGATTTGAAAGCAGACAAATTCGGTTGTGTAGCTGGTTTCCAATCACAACAGCATACCAGAGCTGTGACCGCCTCTCCGTATGCTGGGAAACTTGTGACTCAGTACTGAAATAGGAATGTCAACATCGCTTGCTCCTAGGAACGGGACAGCCAGTCTGACTCCCACCTGGCTGATTTCTGCTAAACCCACACCTCTCTGGTTCAGGGACACTTGGAAATCCTTGCAAATTCCCTGGAAAACCCGACCTGTGCGGACCCTGCTCCGTTTGAGCCAACCTGAAGTGGGAGGATTGCAAGCAAGAGGCCGGCTGTCGCCTTTAAATGAGCCAAAGTTGGCTTGGCCAATATTTGAGCGTTGTAGAATAGTAAAATTGGAGGAAAAAGCTGACCCTGGGGAAACGTTTTCACTGTGGAGGGAAACCAAAGTTAAAATTGGGGAGGAAAGAGGTTGAACGCAATTGCAGCTTGTGATGGACACACAGGCATGAAAACAGAGGTTCGATTCTCTTTGTAAGTCGTATTAAATCTGAGAAAGGCTCAAGATCTTCACGGCAGAGGAGGTAAATGCAGGGTTGTCCTCTCTCCAGAGGGTCTCATCATTATAAACGTATCCCATAGCAAAAATCAGCTGCTTATTTACTGGCCTGATGTCAGCTTGAGTGCGACGTAGAGGTTAAAGGCCTTTTGGATCAGGGTTTAATAATTAAGATGTTTATGAAAAGCAGAGTTGGGTCTGAGATTGGTCTGGGCTCCCCGTGCTGGGTTGCTTGGGTACCT
This sequence comes from Mesitornis unicolor, assembly GCF_000695765.1. Lineage (NCBI taxonomy): Eukaryota > Metazoa > Chordata > Aves > Mesitornithiformes > Mesitornithidae > Mesitornis > Mesitornis unicolor. The sequence continues at coordinate 3,081 of NW_010204692.1, read as the reverse complement.
GCAGCGAGCAGGCGAGATTAATGAAGGGCTGATTGCTTTGCTGCTTAGAAAGGCTTTAGTGCTGCAGCCAGGTCTCTCGTGTGTCTTTTGTTTCATACCAGAGAACGTATTCCAGCATTTCGGGGGCTGAGGAGCTGTGGTGGGAGCAGGCAGGACCTGGCTGCCATTGTGTGCGAGGAGCGGGACTGAGTTTGGACATGGCACTGGAACTCCAGAGTGCATTTCCCAGCATCCCGCTCCCATCTTCAAAAAACAAAAAAACCATTGCATTTCCTGGCACCATCCCTCCTCAAACATGAGAAATGAGGTGGTCAAAGTATTGCAAAATCGCTCAAGTAAGTGCTGGAAGCAGATTCTTCCCCCCCCTGCTGTGGAAGGAGCTGCAGCCATACGCTTTGCACGCCATGGCCGTGACCTCTGGCGCGGCAGCCCACGCCTGAATCTTCACATGGAGCCCTAAGGATCTGAACCTGATTCTCATCTCCAGGTTTCAGCTCCAGCAACGGCCGCTGCCTTCACTCTGTGCCGGTTCCCGTAGGGTTACAGTGGGAGTTTTGCTTCAGTTGACCGAGGGTGTCATGGTCGTGGGTGCCACCAGTAGCACTGTGGTGGGACATGGCCTTGGAAGTGTCCTCGTGTGCTGAGATGGCTCAAAGAAGAGGGCAGAGGCCCCGAGGCTGTTCCCCTCTTCATCCCCTTGGCTTCGTGAACCCATAAGGCTGAGTAAATAACCAGCCTGCAGGCCTGGGTGGGAGGGCTGACCACCAGCCGAGGGGTGCAGGAGCCTGTGGGGACAGCATTTCCAGAGGGGTCTGTGGCCAGGCAGAAGGTCTCCAGCTGGACCATACGAGCTGGAGGTGGCCACCGGTGGCAGAATCAGTTGATGATGCTGAGATGAGCGCTGGTTTCTGGCTGACTGAATCTTCAGGGAGCTTTGCACAGGCGTCTGTCTAAGGAGGAGAAAAGCTGCACTCCTTTGCCAGCCTTGGTGCTATGGAGCTGTTGCTGGTCGCTGTCTCGTTTGTGCTCAGTGACTTTCAGAGCCCATTTTCTCTCCTCCTTTTTGGGGACTTTATAAAGCTGAGGACTCTCTGGTATAAAGCCAACTCTGTGGACTTTGGTTAGACCTTAATAAAATGGCTATGGTTTATGTGCTTTAGCAGCTCACTGGTGTGGTGTGGCTGCGTGCTGGCGTCAGTGATGTGCAAGGCAGAAACCTGGTGACGATGGGTTGACGTTGTGCATGAGGGATTCAGCTCCTGGTGTCATTCAGGAGCTGGATTTGGGGGGAAAAGCTTGAATTTGGAGATGGGCCGTGCCCCATTTCAGCAAAGGGACTCAATGCGCGCTGTCAGCACCTACTTCTGGGTGCCCAAAGCCTTTTTCCCCTTCAAGCAGGGGCTTGTAGAGGAGCGATGCCTTCCCCTTGGTTGCTCTGCCCCCAGGGATGTGTCCCTCTGTACCACACCACAAGCCCCCAGGGGGTCTGGGGGAAAGGGAGATGAGAAAGCCTCCCCAGAACCTTCCTGAACCTCCTTCCACACCCAAAGCAGAGCACGAGACTTGCTCATGGTTTCAAACTGATGGGGCCACCCTCCCACCCTCAGCAATTGGTCCTAAACTCTTCTGAAGCTCCATCAACAAGACCCCCCAGCCTCCCTGAGCTACCCCATGGCTTTCCTTGTTGTTGTGCTGTGCATCCCCCAGATCTCCTCCTCCAGCCTTCTGCTGCACCCTGGGCTGAAGTGGGGGGCCAGTCCTTGCAAGGAGGGCCCTGTGGGGTGGTGAGTTTTGACCCATCTTGGGGTGGGAGAGCTCAGGGGGTTGTAGGATGGGGGCTTGGGTGTCAATGACGCTTTCCAGCCACCACCCCCCAGAGAAAACACGTGGAGCCAGGTCCCATGTCAAAGCATTTATTGCTGCAGGGACTCACTGCCCTTCAACCTGCAAACAGGGGCAGGATCTGCCCCCTACGGTGGCCCTTCCAACCCCAACCCAAGGGGCTGCAAGAGGGCACACACCACCCAACCCCGGCAGATGCTCAGGGCTGGATGAGCGTGGGGTGCCTCTGCTGCACGGTGACGGTGAAGGGCCGTGGCTTCAGTGCCAGCCCGTGGATGCAGTCCATGGTGAGCTGCTCTGCTGGGTTGGCGTGGAAGGAGCACTGGTGGAGGAGGATGGCAGTGAAGAGGAAGAGCTGGAGCTTGGAGAGCTGGTCGCCGATGCAGCGCCGTTGGCCGGTCGAGAAGATCATGACGCTGCTGGCCCGGTCACGGTCCAGGCGCTGCTGCGTGTCCAAGAAGCGTGTGGGGTCGAAGCGTTGCGGGTCGGGCCACTTGCTGCCATCGTGGTTGACCGACCACTGGTTGATGAAGACCACGGTGCCCTTGGGGATGTGGAAGCCTTCGAGCTCCACGTCATCCGTGGTTGCGTGCGGGATGGTGATGGGGACAAAGCTGCTGTAGCGCAGGGTCTCGTAGATGAAGGCCTCCAGGAGGGGCAGCTGGGGCCTGTCGTTGGCTGTGGGCAACCGGGAGCATCCCACCACCCGGTCCAGCTCAGCCTGGAGGTCCCGCTGGAGCTGTGGGTGCTTCAGCAGCAGCAGGAGGACCCACGAGAGCGCTGTGGATGTGGTGTCTTGCCCAGCGCCAAAGATGTCGGTCATGGCGCCCTCCACGTCCTCGGGCCCCAGCCCCTCGGGGGCCCCGTCACCGTGCTCCACAGCAGCGATCATGACGTCGGTGATGTCACGGAGGGCGCGTGGGTCGAAGGTCTGGCGATGCTGCACCACCTTGGCACG
>NW_010204692.1:0-215 GCF_000695765.1 Mesitornis unicolor | reverse complement strand
ACCCAGGCCACCACGTCCCCCGTGCTGCCTGCCCCCACCGTCTGCCCAAAGCGGTCGTTACGGCTCAGCAGCGCCGCGAACTCGCTGTCAGCATGGCCGTAGCGGCGACCGAAGCAGAGGGCACAGAGAACATTGGCGTTGGCCACCACCAAGAGCTGGGAAGGCTTGAAGTAGGCGCCACCCTGGCTGCGTCGCAGGAAGAGCCGGACAAGGTC
>NW_010204691.1:24893-48568 GCF_000695765.1 Mesitornis unicolor | reverse complement strand
CCAACCAAGCGATTCTGTGATTCTGTGTAATTCCAATTGTAGTCATCAATACAGCCTTCACAGTGATTCCCATACACTGCTCATCTAGGTCCAGATTTTCCAGAAGTTACTGTTTATACAGCCTCTGAATGTGCATTCATTTCTGTTTAGGTCAAGATGTAACTTGAGGTAATTATTGTCATTTCTACAATGCTGCTGCACTTTAGTACTAAACTGTAGTTATTAGCAGCTTAGAGAATTATTAGCATATTTCCTCCTTGGTAGAATTCTTCATCTACAAAAGTGTAAGTGTTTGGGCAATCAACTCTTTTAGGAGGAAAAAAATGTGGGTGTGCTATTAGCAATACCCAGCAAATCCACTGCCAGTGCCTGTCTTTGTTTGATGCAACACAAAATCTGTATGACAACACGTGGGAGGCAATTCTTCTGAGCCACATCGACATTCTTCTGAGGCAGCAGCACAGGGAGGGGCAAAGAGGAAAAGACTGAACAACTAAGAACATGTCATAATTTAAAAAATCTAAAATCTAAAGTTTCCTCGTTGTGGGCTTCCACCAGTCACTCCTGTCAAGACTCAGGACACCTGATGCAGCTAGTCTCCTGGCATCATTAGCATAGCCAACTTCCTATTTCTTCAGATTTCTCTTTCCTTTGGAGATGTCCTGCACTGCACACACTTCTCCCACTGCCTGAGCTCTAAGCCCGTGCTTTACTGCTCTTGGATCGAACACTTGGGCACACCATGCCTCCAGCAGCTTTAGTGCAATAGTGTAACTTAAAATCACATTTGCATAAGGCTTACTCCCTTATCCACACCTCCCTGCAGATGTCAATCATCTTCTCCCTCTTCACTACCTTTGCCTGCCTCTCTGATGTCTCTGCAAAGGAGAAGGAAGCAAATGATGGCTGTGCTAAGGGGCTGGCAAACCTTAAAGAGAGCGGCTGCTTTCATTCAGCTCATCCTTTTGAAGAACACTGTCACCATCTGCGCCACAGATGGAGGCAGTCCCAAACACTACAAAGACACAGAAGTCGTCTGCACCTCTGTGTCTCCAGATGGCCAGCCTGTCCAGCAAGAAAACCCTGCTCCACTCTTCCTAGCAACAGCAAGTATTTCTTTAGAGGAGTCATTTGCTGTAGAAAAATGGTATGACACAGAAGTGCTGTGTTTCTTAATGAGAAAGAAAAGCAAAAGCTGAGTCATACAGGGTGCTAGCACCCATCCCTCACAGCTCATCTTCACTGCCACACAGGTGCTGAGAAAGGTGCTACCATCTCACCCCATCTCAAATGAGAATGACAGTCCAGCCCACTGTGACAGCTTCCATCTCTCGCCAGCTGGTGTTCTTCCTCTCTCCCACAGCAGCTGTCACCCCATCCTCCTCCAAAAATGTGGTGATCCCCCTCATAACTGGAGGGACGAGGATGCTTCAGGTAGGAGCTTCTGCAGAAAGCAGTCTGAAGAAATGGGCCGAACACTTTGTGTTTTGGGAAATTTCTGTTTGGGTGAGCTAAGAGAAAGCAGTACCAAACTCTTCAAAATGATACAGGAACTGGGGAAGAAAAGTGAAGGAGCTGATGATGTGGGGCTCAAGGAAAGGAAGGGGATTTCTGCTTACACTACCTACCATGTCTTTTCATTAAAAAAAAACGAAAACAAAAAAACAGCCCCGAACTAAACTGTTGTCTTCTTGCTCTTGTACAAAAACATCCCATTTTCCATAAAATATTTTTTATACTGACTCCTAAGGGTTTTAAAAATACTATTGAAAGTGTTGTCCAAAATATTTACAGTTTTCTACTGAATTACACTGGATAAAATTCAAGTTTCAGAAAAAAAAAATCCCCAAATCCTGCTGCCAAATTTTGTTGAATTTGAGACATGTCAGGCACATGCTTGCACTACCTTTCATAATCCTACTTGCACATGAAAAGTAAAACCTGGCCTGTTCCTCTCACAGCACAGTACACAGTGTCTTCAATACACAGATGGAAACCATTTCCGATGACTAAAATGTGTTAGTGCTGAGTGTCACAAGTTCTCCATAAGCAGCAATCCATGCTCTTCAATGACTTGTCTAAGGTAGCCAAACAGTACAACAGGCAAATTTTCTTTATGAAAAGCTGGTTTAGCTCCTTCTAAGCACTTTAGAAATCACAACAGTCTAAAAATCAATGTAACTTCATACTAACTCCCTCTAAGAAGTGGGGTGGGGGTTTCTTTTGGAATACAGATAGTAATGATGGGCATGGGGATACAGTGCCCAAACAAGTGGCTACTTGGAAAGCCTGCTGTGTGACATTTTCTGAATGACCCTTCTTTGTTTTAGAAAGGGAGCTGTGATTGCATTCGCTCAGAAGGCATGTGAAAGGCTTTGCAATACTCTTGTTTCATTCCAGCTGAGCCACAGGCTTCAGCTTCCCCATGTGATACACTGTAAAGCTCTTTTATTAAATCAAAGTCCAATCTTCTTTTGCTGCTGTAATAAATTAAGGATGAAGAAAAATGGCTCAAAAATTAAGAATACATTAATGATTAATATATACTGTACAGCAGGATATTTTAATGATGAGCATGCAACAAATGCCACTGCATTTTTCCAAACGTGTCCATAGCTCCAGTATTTTCTGTGCCCTTAATGACAAACAGATGAAGTTCTTCCAGGGGAAGCCAGGATCCACCTTTGGAATTAACCCTTACTACTTCCCACTAACTCCAAGGTATGTAAACTGGAAGCAGTTTTTTTTCAGGTAGGAACTCACCTGATCCTTTATGCCAGTTGTTTTCTCTTACTTCCTAAAACTATAGATCTGGTCTCTCTGTGAAGAATTTGCAGTCCTAATGACTTGATTTCAACTACTGCTATAGGGGCATAAAACATAGTTATTTATAGGCCTATAGATACATATAGCCTAGATACATATAGGCTTGTACAGCTGTTGTAAAAAACCCGACAACCCAAAAGGCTAACTATTTTTTATGAAATTTTCTCATTTCTGCAAAGAAGCATAATTGCATTAAGCCCTTGCATGGACAAACTGAGTTATATGGAAATGAGTATTTAGGGGCAAAAGGCTGCTAACTGCTGAAGGAAAAAAAAATATCTCTGCTAAATGAAAAACATCACAGAGGTTTTAAGTGTGACGGTTACATAGCTGGCACTGGGGAATGCAGTACATATTCAAGCAGTGCAGACTTGGATACTATGATGTATGGAGCTGGTTAGCTTTGCTGTGAAAGCTTTGTTCAGTTCTACAGTCATCAAGTTGCAACTCTAAAATGATGGGAAGCTGGGATTAAACTTTTATTCAGAAACTGCAGCACTGTTTGTCACTGCCACACTCCACTTCCCCATTTTATAAGGACATGTAGATAAGAGGATGATGCCCTGAAGAGCTCCAGAAGAGTGTTTCACACACGCAGGGAGAACTGGGAGCTCCTAGTACCCAGGAGATGAATAGGTGATAATATGATTTCAGGTACAGGAACTTGCATTCGAAAGACCATTCTCTTGTTCTTTGTGCTTCTTGTAATGTAGGTCAGCCTGAAAGTGCAACTTAATTAGAGCAGTAAAGGCACGCATAAGAAGGCACTTCATCCAGAATAACATGTTTTTCTCATCACTTTCATCAGTTCAAATGCCACTCTAGATGCTCCTTTCTCTTTGGAACTGATTTCTATCTCAAAAGAAAAATGCACACTTAAGTGTTATTCCTTCTACTGCTTCCTCAGTTCCCTACGACAGAATTACCAGGACAGTACACCCTGTGTGACGGCACAGGAAACAAAGCAATGCTGCAGAGGCAGCACTAGCCTAGAGGTCAATATAAACCTGTCAGTGTATTAATCAACCACAACATCACAGATGGTTAGTACTTTTTAACTTGGCTACACATTTTTCCTAAGGCTTACTTTGCCATAGTTTGTATCTGAAATCTGTCTTTACTGGAACAAAAATGAATGCTTCCAACAGCTGGGATATTTAATTTATAGAGCATGTGGTGCTAAGTCAATTAAAATTGTAAATACAATCTCCTGAAGCAGTTGCCAATGCTACCTAAGGAAGTGCAACCATTTGCTGGAGGAAATGAAGAACACCACATCCAACTTACACACAAAGAATATAATGCAATCAGAAAATTGTCCACTACCTGGCAGGGAATACAAGGTATTATTCAGTCCTTAAGGAATAGAAGGAGAATTGCTTCCTCACAGCTGAAGGTCACAGATGAAGTCCTGTACCAGGAACATGGTTTGCAGAGTCCACTTGGTGGTGGTGATGGGGTGCCAGTTGGTGCTGGTGGACCTGAGCTCAGAGCCCATGGCTCTGTTGTTAAGAGCCCACTCTCAAGTTCAGCCTCTGGTGTGATGTTAAGTGAAAGCGGACAAATCCCAATTGAATACAGACAGGAAAATGTTCAGCTTAATGGATTGCCCAATACAGATACGGAGTTCTGGATATATGGACGAAAAATCGCAGTTTCACAAAATGCTGCAGCTGAAATCTGCCCGACACACATGGAGGATGGAACAATGCTTTGGCAAAGCATGATCTAATCCCAGTGGGGAGGGGAAAGGACTCTAAACTAAGCCTTGCCTTTAATACTCTCTAACCTACCTAGATAATGTCAGCACAAGGAAAGGGTGACCTTTATGGTCACTTGCATGAAAAAACAATGCAGCAAGGGGATTTCCAAAATTCCTTAGACTTTTCATTGGGGGCAGAGGGGGTTCTTGTTCCCTCTAAGGAACAGAGCTACAACCTTCCTTTGTAAATGTGAAATCTGGAGAGAAATACTGGCATACTAATCATTTTGGTGCACGAGAAAGGGACCTCCTGAGGAAGGAATCTGGTTTAGGCAGGGGCAGGAGGAAGGCAGTACATGGAGACAAAAGACCATACAGTTCACTTGTTCTCCAAGCAGATCTTACGGCTGTTAGGAAAACTGTTTTCATACACTGGAGGAACAGAGATAAAGCTACCATAAGCACACAAGTAGGCTTTCTGAGAGGTATTAGCATTAAATTAAAGTCTTCTGGTGATACACTTTTTCACTGGCTGATACAGTTCTGTAAATCTTTCATAAATGGCCTAAACTGCATTTTCTGAACAGAGATGCATGATCTCTCTGTGCTGGAGCTCTTTCACCAGTTACTTTCAATGGCAATACAGTGGGAACAGAATTATTTAACTGAAGCAGGCACCTACAAACCTTTGCAAACAAAGCCTAAGCTAGATTATTTTTAACTTTCTTTCACTTTTCTGCTTCAAAACGTTAACTGCCAGAGATTATACTGCTTTTAACTATTTCCTAAAGCCTAATTAACACTTTCTGCACTTCTAAAGGTCATGGCTGCTCAAGATCTGCTAGAGTCTGACAGTTAGGGGTGATGCCACAGAGAGGGCTAAAGGAACAAATTATGCTAAAAAAACGTGGAAAAAAAGGCAAAACTTATTTCCCTCTGAGAGCTGAAGAAGGTTAAGAATTATTATTGATGCTTTGCCTCTATCAGTAGGACTTGTTACAGCTGCTCTCATTCATTAGGTTAAGACCCATCCCAGCAAAATCTCCTTAAATGAAGGTAAGTCTAGGTAACTGTGCATGGTGCAGCGCGTCTCACCTGATGGTAGCCTGCTCTGCCCAGAGCACGAAGAGCAGGACAAGGTTCATTTGACTGTGGGCAGTGAGTCTCTGCAGTGTTACGAGTACTAAGGCTGAACCAGCCAGCTGGCTTCAGCACTCTATGGATTGCCTTCGTCCCAGTTTTTCAAGGAAATGGGGTTATTTTAAAGCTAGAGACCCCTAAAACTCTCTATAAAAAGAGTGCAGTAGTGTCTTAAAAAAATCCCAATTTATATTTAGCTTTACCCAAAAATGTATTTTAAGCTGTTACCTCCAGATTCAGGCAAAAGAAGATCACTGGAACATTACCAAAGGAAAACTGAGAGGACACTAAGAGGAAATCTACCCTAGTCCTAGCTCAAAAATCGCCTGAATTACGTAAGTGGAGAGGGTGAAAATGTGATGATGATCAAATGATATAACTGAAGTCTCTGCCAACAGCCATGTTATGCACATAAGTGGGGGGAGAGGCCACTTCCAACAAGAGCCTGGCACACCACCTCCCCTGAGTCACACTGTCCAACGTGTCCCCACGCTCAGAGTCCATCAGGAAACCACCATACAAAAATGCTTTTATTCCAGTCCCTTTTTCCAGAATCATGCCACGGTGAAAACAGGGCTATAAGATAAGAGGTTTTACACAAGAGACAAAACCTTGTGGACTGCAATTCACAGGGCTCTTCCTGTAAGGCTGTGCACGTAATTTAACTTTCTGCACAGCGGAAGTAGAAAAATACCCATTCCAAGACATATATCCACAAAGTGAAAACCACTATCACTAACTGACAAGTCCAGTGTAGCTGAGATGACCAGGGACTTTGACACACCATTTCAATGAGTGGTCAGCAACAAAGTAATATGTAACAGAAATAGAAGTCAGACTACAGAGTCTACAGAACAGTCTTGCTAAGTAAGAGGCCAAATGTGTACAGTTTCTAAAAAGGAGGATGTTGCTAAATTCACCACATGCCATTGCTGTCCCCAGGCTATAAATATGACCTACCATGTGAGTTAGGCATTGTGAGCAGTTAGCAACTTCATCTAAGCTTTGCTCATAACACAAACTAAACACCACAGTCGTCTGAGAATCTCCTGCAGGAGAATATTTCATTGAAAGTAAGACTTGCACAGGACTTTTTTCTAATTCCTTATTTGGGAAAGAGGTAGTTGAGAAATCCCAGGGAATAAGACATTCCCTTTCAGCACCTACTACTTCCAGTCCCTTTGCCCCTGCTCCCCTCCCCTTTTCCAACCAATGACTCATTATTCCCTCTTTTCCTGCCGAAAAGCCACTGATTAAATGACCTACAGCACATCTGGACTACATTAGGATATTATTTGATTAAGGCATTCATCACTTGCTCTTTCTGCAAGTGAGGAATTAAGATAATGCTGGGGGAAAATGGTGTTAACTGAACTGGCTATTCCAGCTCAAACTGCTCTGCTTGAAAAGTCCAATTACTCCAGTCCCTCAGTTGTGGGCTCTTTGTTTCCTAATTACAGAAAAGTGAAATAAACATTGGTTAATTCATTTAATGTTGGCGAGATCATTAACACCAAGTAAGCTGTCACATTAAGGGTGGCTGTCATCTATGTTTTTCTCAGACGATTTGCAATCTGACACGAAATTAAACAGTCGTAAAAAGGCTCCCCATTAAACTGCAAATAGCACCTCACATTTCTGTACAAACAGAAATCTGACACATTCCTGGTCGAGCCACTTTAGAGGAGGAGGAGAACAGACAAAAATGGCTTAACCAGGTCTGCTCAAAAGAGTATTGTTTACCATCCCATCACACAAGCAATAACTCAGTTTTCAGTGTTTGAGACTGCAGCTACGGGGTCTGTGTACTTAAAAAACAAAGCACAGGCTAGAAGGAAAGATCATCGTCTTGGCTTTCACTAACCTTACCCTATAATATCCTTCCTTATTTCTCAAGAGCTAAAGAATGTGCTATTCTGGTGCAGACAGAGGTATCAACTAGGTGTCACAGCATGCATCAAATGCCATAGAAACCAGGAATGCTGCTGCTGCTGATTGTGACTGCTCCCAGTACTACCTTTAGTTTCCTTCAGTGCTAAACAGCTAAAAGATAAAGCTGAACAGACACCCTTAAAGCCTCTTTATCAACTGAAAACTGTTTTGTGTTAAGAAGGACAACATACCCCTCGAGACCAACTAAAAAATTCACCCAAAAAACTTCGCAAGCGCTGCCTAAGGAATACAGACGCTGCACACGTGGGTGGTTTTCCCAGTTACCACATGCACGAGATATACAGCAGTATCTGTTATCCCTATAGCCAATATTCTACTGTATTACACGCAGGTAGAAAGTTGTAAATTTCAGAAAGCTCTGCCTGCTGTTTACAATGAACAGACCAGCCACAGAACAACCAATTGCACAGCTATCACAGGGAAAATGATATATTAAATACTCCTCCCGCTACTGCATCATAAAGACTCAGCGAAAATATAAGTCAGATATCAGAAATCTTAGCTTACCTTCTCTCTGTCTCTGTAAACTCTGAAGCAACCCCCAAAAAATGTCGTTTTCCACAGAAGCCTTCACTTTTTTTGGCTCGTTAAACCAAATACCTTCCCCAGCTCGTTACTGATGTCATAGGCTCAGGGCGGGCTGCTTTAAAAAAAAAAGAGAGGCAGCCCACACCCTCAGCCCATTCACACAAAGAGGCTGTTTTAAAAGGCAGTTCACACTACTCAAAAGGATCACGACTTCACTTAACCTGCATGGGAGTCACCTCCTTAGACATCCCTCCAAAACCATTATGTTGGCAACAGAACCAAAGACCTGTTTTCAGCTGGCATAAGCAGAGATTTACTGTTGCTGGGTGTTTTTTTGTTGTTTGTGGGGGTTTGTTTTGGTTTGGTTTTTTTGTTGTTTTTTTTTGGGGGGGTGGGGGGGCGCACAACCCAACAACACAGCATGTAGCTAGCTTTGTACTAGAAAGAAGCAATTACACGAAGGGCTGCTGTGAAAGACAAACGCCAAGCAGTAATTAGCAGTAATTTTTACCTGCTAGGAAACAAAACAAGGACTGACTATATTCTTTCCACAGGAGAGGCTTAAACGTTAACTGAAGTACTTAGAGCACTCCTTCAGAAGGCTCAGGACAGAGAGAAGTCGTCTCCAGCTGTAGGAAATGTGTCAGCTGTATTGAAAACAACTAAAGACAGCCAACGCAACAAAAAATCTGAAGGGAGGGTGACTGGGAAAAAAAGCACAATGTTTTCTACAGCACAGCACTTGTTCATTGCTGCTGCCTGTAGGCTAGTGACATTTGAGTACCCCTGGATTAGGTTTCCTGGAGGCTCGATAGTTAAAGCTAAAAACATGAGCTATGCTGAGCAGACATCCCCTTTGAAGGCTCTCTGGGCTTTTGGGTTAAAATAGCTTGAATTTATTGTCACCTTACAGGAGTTGCTGTAGATGACATAGCTTAACTGCCGGAATACCCTAAGAATTATGTAAGATAGTAATTTGCTTTCTCACTACTTGTAGGTCATCAGCAAAGGGAAGGCACAACCATCCTCTAGCAGTAATGATGAAAAACAACAGCAGTGGTATTTTTGACATGAGAACTCTTGAAGGCAGTGGTAGCTCCCTTCCTCCGATGCTCAACCACCTGCCTAAGCCACATTAAATGAAGAAAACCTAGCCTCTGCAGTTTTAAAATGGGTAGGAAAGAAGCTCCTTGTCACCTGTTGAATGAATTTATGAAAATAGAAAAAAGTCCTCACAGGAAAAAAAAAAGACGTTCAACATTTGTGTCCTAAAATAAAAGTGGCTAAAGTGATGGGAAATACTGTGTTCTTTCATCTGTCAGCTCTCATACTGCCTGGACAAGGAACAGATGTTACAAATCACAGTTATAACTTTTTGCATATTAACTTCTTTTGTTTTCCTTGGATCACCCAAGAATTTTACACTATGATAAGGGATAAATGCTTCACAGAGAAATTAAATTCTGTACTAAACTGTATGGATTTAAAATGTAATTTCTATAACTCTTCATTGATTAAACATGAAGTCCAAATAACCCTGCTTCTCTTCTGGCCACTGAGGGAGCAGAAGGTCACAGATATTTATTTTGTACACTCTCTCTGCCACCAACCAACCGTCTGAAGCCCCACCTGCCCTGGAGGCCACTGGAGGACAGAGATGGAGCACAAACCAGGTGTGCAGGAGAGGGTATTCAAGACACTTGTTTGCTACCGACTTACAGGAGTTGCCCACTTGATGGGAAAGTGCTGAGTTTTCATTGAAACCTAAAAGAGTTGCACTAGAAAATAGCTTTTCTTAAAAAGTTACTTGTTTCTTATACCAGTAAGTTTTGAAAAATGGGAATAAGAACATTTTCTTAACATACTGATATTTTGCAATTATGAACTTGCCTGTTGGTAATGAAGATCTTGTGTAGCTTAGCAGCAAAGGCAGCAGACACATCCTGTTAAACCCTCTTCTGCTAGAGCTGGCCTCAAATAAACAAACAACTTTTTCCCCCTTCAGGAATTCAGAGACACCATTGCTGTCAACTTTAAATAAGTTGGTTTTTCTTGCCTTTTTTTTTTTCCCTTAAAGCCTTAGTCCCATCCAACAGAATCTCCTCAAGTTTATTAAAAAAATATTTCTGGTACTCTTTGTTGAAGTGAAAAGCTTGAACAGAAACTTGAAATGGCTGAATGATCAACAAAGAAAAAAAAAGTCAAAAGTCTATCTCAAAGTGGTCCGAGAACACTTCAAAATTATTCCACTTAACTTCTTGACATGCAAAGATTCTTGACATATCTGCGTTTTAAACCACCGCTCCTGCATGACTGTAGGAAGTAAATCCCTGGGCCTCCTACATCACACCATACTGACAGGCAGTAAGCACATGAATACTGAAATGCTGTGAAGAGTCTGTACAACTATCATAGATCCACTGAACAATCAGCAAGTATTGTCTTCTGGAGACATCATGAGCAAGATTATAAAAGGCAGAGTGATGCTGGCCTCAGTATCTGAGAAAAAAAGGACCATTTCAAAGTGATTCACCTGTTTCAGGCCTTTAATCTTCCAGATTTGCAGCACAAATGCACATTAAAGCCAAGGATGCTGGATTTTGTGGCTAAATCTGTGTATGTGAGGCACGCAACTCCTATTTTTGGCTGCAGATCTGAGAATCCTCAGGTCTGTGGCCAAACTTGTCTCTCAGAATAGCAGGTCATATGCAGTTTTAGTGCTGAGTTAAACTTCTCAATGAGAAGGACTCTAGCTGGCTACAAGACCAGCAGCCTATGCCAGGAGGCCACTCGTAGAGGCAGATGAGATGTGTGAGCAAGAGCTTAACTAGCTAAAGACAAAAAAGTAGGTGGCACCACATTCTCTGCAATGGCTTCATGACTTTGGGGGTCTTCTTTAATTCAGAACAGTCCTCCAGGGTAAACCCTCAACATATGTGATGAGGCACTAGATGCAGGGCTCAGTCTGTGTTATGAGCGTTTCTGGGAGAAGCCATCTCAGATTTTAGCTGCTGACAACAACTTCTGGTTACAGTTAAACAAAGCAGGGGCCATGAATTTGTGGCGGGAACAGAAATTTGCAGTACTGATTAAGCAGTAACAAGACTTACCGCCGTCACACAAACTCAAGCCCTTTCAGCGACCCTCAGGACACAGATGCTTCCCTATCAGCCCAGAGACCTTCCCACACTCGAGACAACTACACCACTTGAACCACGGGGTCATCGTTGCAACCTTTTGCAAAAGGCTAATTCTGTTCTTGAAACATGTGCTTGGAAGAAAAAAAAGATTAAAAAAAAGAAAGTCCTCCTCTCTATGGAAAGTGTATGCAACCTTAAGGTAAACCAAATTCTCTTGTGCATCCTTTTCCTGTTCAGGGAATAAACACCCTGCCTGACTTTCTGAGCCTGTCAGACTAACACCCTCATATGACCACTAAATTCAAGATCTGCAATAGCAGAATTAAAAACAAATACCAGAAGAATTCCCTTGCCTCCTTCTGTACCAACCAGTGTTTTCATGACATGTATCTCATTAGAGAAAGTGTTATCTCTCTCCTCTGTATCACAGCAAAGTTGCCTGCACACAAAGGAAGGTCTTACGGGACCAGAGTCACCATTTCGGCTCATTATCTTCAAACTATATCATCTCCAAAGATGTCTCTGTCTGGGACTGTAAAATGAAAAGTGCCTCACAAGGCTGGCTGCTGGAAGCAAAACTGGTGCTTGAGCACGCAACTGCTAAAGTTTACTAAACATTTCAAGGACGTCCTTCTCATTTTTAATACCTTCTCTACAAATCTACCCTATTAAGCCAGCAGAGAAATAAATATTGGTAGGGAACGCTGGAGGATGTCATGTGCAAGGGATCCAGGGTAAAACAACAAAGTTACAGGAGATATGGTAAGGCTTTCAATGCCAGCCCTGTCACTGGCTGGTTTGGTGTTTTTTGGCTTTTAAGTGAACTGTTCCATTCTGCTTTCTCTCCAGGTAAAACATCTCTAACTTCTCTGTGTGGCCCCACAGGGGACAAGGAGATGCAGGGAGCACAGGTCAGGGAAGGGAGGCAGTTTTCTGTGTAGGTGCCCATCCACCTCTGATGCTGATCACGTCACGCCTGCTCATAAACCAGTTTTCAATTTTCGGCAGAGGGCTCACAGCAGCCAGGGAAGCCAATCTGACAGAATTCTTTCTTCCAACAAATACTTTAAAAAAAATAAATACTTTTCTTGGATATTTCCTTATGTTTAAGTTGCTATTTGATAACCAGCAATTACAAAGAATTTAATCTGGTGAGCAATCTTAATTGTTCTTCCTCCTCCTTTTGCGGAATTCACAGACTTTAAACCCAAAGGCCACTTCTGTTTATTTTATGAGAACAAATTGGCTCTGTCAGTTTAATTTCCCCTGATGCTGTAACCGGACCTGCTGTCTTCTTATAAAGACAACCGGGATGAGACAGAAATAAAACCAGTTTCTGAGGACAGGCTGTATGGACAGCCTGCTCATGCCTCAAACCTCTGCTTTGCAGAGCAGACCGCTCCTGACACCCATGTTTCAGACCAAGTCTGGTCTGCCACTGTAGCAGCAGGAGAATAACAGCTCAACGTGAGTTACCCGAGGACAGCCACCAAAATACATTTCCGAGAGGAAACTGTCACATTAAACCTTCATGGGGGAGCAGAGCTTGCTGCTGCCTGTTTTCACGGGAGAAAGGACCAGTGCCAGGCTCTGTCACTGCTTGCTGTTGGGATTGTGTCTTCTCACAATGGAGAAAGACTACAGCTCCTTCAGAAAGAAAATGCTTCAGGTGCATACTCGTACTCACATGAACATCTACTTCTGCTGGCAGCTGGAGGGGGCAATGTAAGTAAAATGCCTCAGAAACCTTTAACCCTGGTAAAAACCAAGAGATTGTGTGCAACCCAACACAAAGAATACCTGGAGGTCCTCTCTTGATGCTACTTGGATTGAAATTAATTTCCAATGCTAAAAATGGTCTTCATCCTTCTTATTTCCCATGCTGAACAGGTAAAACTTCTTAAAAGATGTGTTCACACTTGACTGCTCTGAAAACTAGGACTTGGGGGCATTCTCCATTCAGAGAGAAAGTGGCACGTGGCATGGTTACTACTCCCAGCACAGCAAACATAAATACCTTGTCAAAATTACAAGGGCTGGAGCCATAAATGCCAAACAGCTGACAGTGCAGCATTTCACAAAAAGATGATGGCTGGAAAAACAAGCGAGAAAGTTCATAGAGCATTCCACTTCCTTGTTTTCCTCGTACTTACTTAGCTGTCCGTCTCCTTACCTACTCTAGCAACCAAACAAGGGATTGGAAATGACAAAATGCTTATGTTTATTACAAGCCATATATAAGAGGAAAGACTTCCTCTCCTCTCTCTTCTTTTCTCTGCTTTTTCAGTACCTCTCAAAAGCACTGATTTATCTACATAGTTTGTTGTGGGTGCTGAGGTGGGCAAAAACTGCACTGACAGCAGATGTGACCACTGCCATCTCATGCAATTCCTATGGCCACGTGCTACAGTCACTGCACTGTAAACTTTTCACCTCAGCTTTTCTGAAGTTTAAAAGTCTAAAGCTCATTCCAGCATCCTTCACTGGAGAGGCTATGCAAGCCGATGAGTTTCTCTGTAGTGTTAAAGGCGAGGTAACTCAAGCTGGCCTGACCCGCATTCGCAATAGGAGTAGGAAGCCACGTTGCCCTGCTGCAAGCCATCCTCACCTGCTTCGTTTTCCCAGAGGGGTAACTGAGTGATCCCCTATCAGCTCTGATGGGAATGGTCCTGTGCAGGCTATTGCCTCTCCTTAAAAACAAGATAATTCGAAGAGGCTTCCTCTAGCCTGATTTTAAATATTGTTAGCACTTGAGATGACCTGTCATCATACATGTTGAGGCTGTTTCTCAGGCAAACACAAAAGACAAGACAAAAAAAAAACACCCAACAATCTACAACGACCCAAGTTAAAACAAGCCATTTATTGTGGTAGCAAGGAACCTGTGCACGGTGTTTGTTTTGATTTGTTTAGATAAGATGGCTGGAAACAAAGATCCTTGGGAATTCTCAAAAAGCTATTAGAAAAATATTTGTTTAAAAACAGGATAAAATATTTAGGTAACTCCCAGTCTTGCAAGTCAGAGTTATGCCTGTTAATTTCTATTCATTCATCCTAAATCTGAGCGTTGTAACTCTGGTGCTGTCTTGAAGAGTTACATATCCTGCAAAGGAAAAACAGAGAGGACAGTTCAGGGTTACAGGTGCCAGGATTTCTTCAGTGGAGACAAACCTTTTCCCACATTTACAGAAAACCTACTGAATTTTGAGGGAGCTAGAGTTCTGAAGTCAGAATGAAAATCCTTCAGACTATCTGCAGTTTACCTGGGGTTTCAGAAGAATGTCGGGTACGATCAGGAGAGCCTCCCATTAGCCTCCCTGGACTGTGTTAAATAAAACAGACTCATAGCAAGTCCCTCCAAGCATAACCCAAGAGTGTGTGCAGTTGTTGCAGATGCAGGGTTGCTGTAGCTTTGAAAAGACACAGTACATTAATTAAACATATACAGAGAAAATTAGAAAGGAGAAATCCCAGCAGCCCAGAAAGAAAAGAACACTTGATTGCAATAACAGCACCCACTACTATCTACCATCTACCTAAAGGAGACCAGTAAGAAGCACAGGGCAACTTATTAACATAAACTGCATATGACTGGCCTATTACAAAACAGGAATCAACACTACAAAATGTCAGACAGCCCCAAGCTTAGAAAAGATGTGTATATTTCAAGTTGCATTTAATGTGTCTTTTGCTGTAATTACTCAGCTGTCATCTCTTCCATACTTAATACTGGCAAATGTCAAAACACACCCAATTTTGTTCCATTACAGTTGATTTGTTCTCTTAATAGGGTAGCTGTTTTTCTTAATAGGGTAGCTCTGTTTATTAAACAACAATAGCAACAATAAATTTACTTTATGGCAGGGAAAAGACCATCTGGAATTCTTTTCCCTGACTTCCTCCCTCCCACCCCAAACCCTTCAGCCCCTGCCCCTTGCCACCACCCAGCACCCTGAGTGGAGTGTTTGGGAAGAATCCTGCACAGTGGCACCATGGTGCTGATTGGGTGACTGAAGTTATAGCTCTTCTCTGACCAGCAGCAAATTCTGAGGTTAAACTTCACAAGAGTCCAGGATGCAAAAAATTCGCATTTTCCTTGAAAAACAGCTGTACATAGCTTAGCCAGGATATTCCTAGTCTAAAAACCCAGTTTAGAGCTAATTTCACCAAAACCTTTCAGAAATCCATAATCTTGCTTTCCTATGACTCCAGAAAAGCATGGGAAAAGCAAACACAAATAAGATGTCTCCTGGTTACAGCTTAAATCTTAGACACACACCTAATGCCAACAGAGGGTGATGCCATCCAGCAAGAGTGCAGGCATACAGACCAAGATGAGCACTGTGTGCTTATCAAATGAGCAAGGACCTATCAGGAAATGTTAAGGTATCTTTAATTGCAAAAGAAACATGAACATACAATCTCTACTTGCAGTGATTTTCTAGAATTTAAGGGCAATTATTTAAAATGTCCAATAGTGTCTTACCAATAAGCTTGTGTCGAGGCACTGGCTTGTTTTCCTAGTCATGATAAATTTTTTATAATGCTCCCTGCCATAAATTTTTTATAAGCCCCCCTGCCATAAAATAAACTGAACTGATGGCAGTGTGCAAAAAGGTATACATATGATTGCAGTACAACATCCTACATAAATTCAGCATTAAAACTTCATTCTTCAATCAATTAATCAGTGAAATGAATCAGTTTCTCTCTAAACAGGTGAAACTGTGATGCAACACAAATTCTGGGGCTACAGGATCCCCCCAAAATTCAACTGCCTTCTGCGATGCAAGATTCAACCGTAAAGCTGGAGAGTTAAAAACAGGAATGAGCTTGCCAACAGTAAACACACTGAAACAAGCAGAGTGTTCCACTATAAGCATACTTCTCCTGATCCAATAATATTTTCTGGTAAAAAAAAATGCTGGGTGAAAATATCTGAACTGCCTTTCGCACTTTGCAGAGGGAGGTGAACGAGAATGCTGAAGGAGCTTTTCCATATTGACGCAGAAAAGACACAGAAAGACAAGACATTTCCAAGCAGCATAACTTGTCTGAGGACTAGGAGGACGCTCAAGGTTCACAGAATCTGTAGAAAAGGCAAGACACGCTGAAAGTCAACACATGTGCATACAGGTTTGCACATGCTTAATCATGAAGTGTGTCTGAGACTATGAAATTCATGCACATTTCAAAGGAAAAATCTATTTAAATAAAAGATGTATAGTACTAAAATCTTGTTAGAGGGCTACAGATACCTTTTATTTGTGTGCTAATTGATTAATTCATAGCATACATGGGAAAACCTATTTTTATTTTTTAAGAACATTACAACATGATCCCTTGATGACATGATTTTATTTCTTTGTAAATTATTCTCTTGCAGATTTATTTCTCCTCATTTAAGGACTGGTGGCAAAGAGCTCTCCGTAAATCCACAGTCTTGTGTGAAATGCAGAGAGCTTATAGGACTGTTGCTGATGCCCTGTTGGACTGTGTTGCCATATTTGTCAGTTTCTTTTCACTAGAGGTTCAACATAGACAGCATTTATTAGGCCCTGGACACAGAAATTACAAACTGTTAGGTATTGACAGACCTCAAACCTTACTACACAAATACTGTACTGTTGGTTGAAAGAGTTTACTAACCTCAGAATTATCTATCTTCCTGCTGCTCTGCCACATCTGTATGGAGCACAAGCACTGGCTGTGCTGCTGTAAGCGACTCCTTCAAGCTAGGTTTATTAGTGAAGATGTTCACCACTGACAGACTTGCCAGCTGTGCACCAGACCCTGAGACAGCAGCCCATGACTCGAGACTTCCCCCCATTTCTGTAAAACAGGCGCTGCTGCCTCTTGGAGACAGGCGAACTGGCAATGATTACCCACATAAACATGAGTGTTTGAAAAGTCTTTTTTCTGATTTTTTTCCAAAACGTTTTCTCTTCCTCCTATTGGGTCTTTGGTGTTCCTCAAGCTTTCTCTTCAGTGTCAGCTGCCCCTCTTCCTCCTGTGGCTTCCTCTATCCACCACCTGCTTGCATCTTGGTAACAGAGATCATGTTAGGTGAATCAAGCCACATTCCTTCCACGTAGCATTCTGTAATATCAAGATCCCTGTGGTTTGGGCTCATTCATCCTCCCTCCTCCAGACTGACTTCTGCTGACATTCTGAGTATGGATCCCACTCTGAATGCAACACTGAAACACGGCTTCATCAACTGCCCAGCAGCCCTGCTTTTGGCATTTTCAAGTGTTCAGCAACAATCTGGGACAACTTAACAGTCTCGAAACCAATGTGCTGTCTGTCTCATGCTCTAGGCAAACATCAGCACTGAGACATTTGTTTTTAATTCTCTCCTCCTATTACAATAATAGCAACAATAAAATCAGCCCATAATGATTTCTTGGGCTCAAACCAGCTGCTCAGCAAATTAAGTCTCTAACAATGACAAGGATGCAGGGTTTTGCAAGTGTTGTACTAGACTGTGCCCACTGTCTGCAGCTGTCTTCAGGAGCAGTGAGAAGCTCTCTCCAGCAGCAATAAACATGGGAGTCACAGCGATCATACCTGCAGGGAGAAGGAGCCCATCCCTTCCTTTTCCTGGCATCTCTATATAGCTAGAGGGAAACAGGGAGGGAACAGCCCCTGCTGCGGTAACTTAAGTGTGGTGCCAGAGGGTGACTTTATGCTGAGCTTTGTCTCGTACATCTATGTATATGTGCTGTCTCATGGCAAATTTTAGGTCTGGGGAAGACTGCCCAGCTTGGAGTGTCTTCTCAACCTGTATTCCTGTATAATTAATGTAATAGTTTGCACAGAGGCAGCTGGAGAAGCACAGGATGGCACTGCAATTTCATGTATTAAAGGATGCAATCTGGAAAGCATAGGCACAAGAAGAAACCTATAAAGCCCATCTGCATTTCTTTTGCTGTTACAGGAACAACGGACAGAACAACACTTTGCATATCTCTAGTTCCACCATACAAAGACCTCAGACCACACAGCAGGCATCCAGGTCCTTCATAACATGCCAGGAAATAATCTCCATTTTGCAAAATTATCTAAATCAGTATATTTAAAAATGTCTTCCTTTCTTAGGAGGCCACGCTCCTAGTAGATTTTACCAAGAGTGTGGAGGTTCAGCCCAAGATTCTCTCCAGTAAGGCAGCCACCAAACTGGGATAACCTAAAACTGGGGAATGCTTATAAAAATAACAAGCGTAAACAACGTGCCAAATATCTGACTCATGGCAAGGAACCAAACTCGTGAGTTAGACGCCCAGGCATTAATGCCTTAGGTATGAGACTGCACCCAAGATGCTGTAAAGGTTCAGAGAAGTCTCCACTCCGTTTTGCCTGGAAGCTGCTGGTGAACGGCTTTGTGCCAACACCTCCCCTCCCTCCAGTGCAGGAAGTCCCTTCCTGTAACAGGGTAAACTGGGTCAACTGAGCTGTTGGAGTGGGTCCAGAGGAAGGCCACAAAGATGATCAGGGGCTGGAGCACTTCCCCTACGAGGACCAACTGCAAGAGTTGGGGCTGTTCAGCCTGGAGAAGAGAAGGCTCTGGGGGCACCTTATTGCAGTCTTCCAGTTCCTGAAGGGGTCCTACAGGAGAGCTGAAGAGGGACTTTTTACAAGGGCAGGTAGTGATAGAATGAGGGGGAATGGTTTTAAACTTGAAAAGGGTAGATTTAGATTGGATATTAGGAAGAAATTCTCTGTTGTGAGGGTGATGAGACACTGGCACAGGTTGCCCAGGGAAGTTGTGGATGCCCCCTCCCTGGAAGTGTTCAAGGCCAGGTTGGACAGGGCTTTGGGCAACCTGATCTGGTGGGAGGTGTCCCTGCCCATGGCAGGGGTTGGACTGGATGAGCTTTAAGGTCCCTTCCAACCCAAACCATTCTGTGATTCTATGACTTTATGAAAATTTCACCATAAAATTGTAACATGGTGCAGGGGAAGAAGCAGAGCAGCCTAAAACTCAGGTAGGAGGGGCTGGATTACCATCTTGTGAATGACTTGTGCAGTACCACCACCAAGTGAAAGACAGCCACCAAAGGGGGAAACCACACCTCATGCCTCTGTTCTTAGATCATTACTCTAGCATGAAAGTCAGACAAAAATTGCCCATTTTGAAGCCTCTTTTCACCACCCTGCATACAGACAACCATAGGGAAGGCTAAGATGGTTTTCAATAAAATTCCGTGTGGGGCTTATGAGAAATTTCTCATGATAGCTGTCCTCTGTCCACTGGAGAAAAACTGTCATGCTGGCATCAATCCTTTTTAGGGTTTTGTATTGATCCTTTTTCCTTCCATAGCTGAACAGATACCCACCAAAAAGGGCAGCAGCATAACCCTGGAGGACTCCATGGAGTCTCCAGCACCACCTGCCTTTCTAGGGTCACAACTTTAGACCAAGCGTTAGCTTAATTTTTATTTCTCATTGCCATTTCTTTGACTGACTGGTTAGTAAACATCGATTTAGTTTGCAGGCAAGGGTTAATGCCAAGATTTCTTTTGCATTATTAACAGTTTCTGTAAAAGTAAGGAACTTTCTTAGGAGCAGCTGCAGGGCCAGGGGAGGAAGGGGCCGGGGCAGTGGCAGTCACGCGCTAAAGCAGCCACACATGCCCGTGGCATCCCATCCAAAACACCTTCCCCTTGCCCAAAACTCCCTCTTCTTTCAGTAGGCTCCTAAAACATGCTTAAGCACCTGTCTAACTTTATTGCCCCCAGGGGGCTTCTCTGGTTTTGATGAAGGAGCTTAGAAACTAAGGATACTTGAAAAAAAATCTCAAGTTGATTTTCACGTAAGAAAATGCAGAACTTTTTACCCCTCCCCAACTTATATGCTAATTTTGGTGGTTTCCCTTTCTGAGTGACAGGTTAACAAGAACTCACTCATTCAAAAAGAACTTTTATAAGGAGGATAAAAATGCATTTTATTTTTCTTTTTATATGCTTTGCAACTCACTAAATGACAGACAGCAGAGTTGTATGTACTCTATGAACTGAATATAATTTATCAAAATTGACACATTCAAAATAAGGCAGGAGCCTAAATTAGTTATCATAACTAGAAAAATAAATACAAAAGCTAAACTCAGAACTCAATTTGTATTCTTTATGATGACTTAAAGCTGGCAGTCCTTATCATGTGAGATCTGTGAGCTATAAATAAACTTAGCTTAGAACAAACGAACATTTTTTACATGCAGGACCTAATACATTACAGTTTTCTGGCAGAACAAAAAATAACACCAACCAAAACCACGTCTCATTTTTAATGAAAAAAACGAGTCAGTAAAGCAGACCTCCAAAAAAGGAAATCTACAAGTGTGAGTATCCAAGCATGTCTCCAACTCTTCTCATTCAGTTTAGTAAGAGAGGAAACCAGGCCACCAGAAGTTTACAGACTAATGCAATTACAGGGTGGCTCAATAAGCACTGATTTGTCTGTTATCTACAACATATAAGATAAAGCTATGCTAACAGGTCTGGTTTTCCTTTCACAAAGCTGAATGTTTACCAACCAATTAATCAGAATAGATGTTTTTAATGGGGGAAAGTAGCTGTCAGTTGCTGGCAAATACATGAATCACCATTTCTTATAGCTATATTTAAAATCCATTAACTAACTGAATAATTGGATTTACCTATAAATAACAAATGCATTTTCAGATAGTGTTTAACATTTCTTACATCACAGGTGAAAAAAAAATCCTCTTAGTAGATCTGGTATTAAAAGGCAAATGAAATTAAACCCATAATCATAGCACCACTTCAAAATCACCATAAACTTCATAAACTAACAATCCTGTGAATACCAGGATACAAATGTACCATTAAAAAGTCACTCACTGAAAAAAAAGCCACTTGAAGAAAACCAAGTTGGTTTGCTGTTTGCAAGTGGGATGAACGTGGGAAGCAGCCTCTCTGCTGGAATGGTGAGCGGCGGCTTGCACATGGACAACAGCAGAAAGCTGGACCAGCTCCAGATATATTGAAAGCAGACCTCATTGTTTTTTGGAACCACAAACATTGCAGACATTAAAACAAAAATGCTGGAACCCTGGCACTTAAACTCCCAGATTTACTTCCTGACACCTTAGAAAGTGGTTTCTGGGGCTGATACATCTAGACTTTACTGATGTGTACACATTCAAATTTAAAAGCTGAATATCAGGTGTTCAGCTTTGCAAGTTTGGGATTTGTCAAGGTCCCATCAAGAGGAAAAATAAAATGTGTGCCAAAAGGCCAATCTGATCACTAACACAACTTCTAGTGCTTCAGAGTCTCAGATTCTGAAAAGAAAGGTATACAGGGCTACTTAATTTTCATCACAACCTCAACAGGAAAGTTACCCAGATACTTCAAAGGATTGCTGATGGCTGAATTTGAAACACCCACACCACAGTCTGAGAGATGACATTTGTCCAACAAAAGGACAATCATTATTCACATTGATGATCAGGAGGGGAAATACCTAGCTTGCAAGAGGCTAATTCAACTTGACTGAGGTGAGACCTGGGTGGGACCTCTGGGCTGTTCTGTCAGAGCATGGAAAGGACCTGTTGTTCTTCCACCCAGAAATAATTTTCATAGCACTCTTGTACTGTGCTCAGTGGGCATCATCTTGCTTGGCCACATCTTCCAACTTTGGACTCTGTGTAGACATGCGGAAAGACGTATTTCATATTATGTCAGCTGATACCTTCCAGAAAGACATTTGGACAGAGCTTGGCTGAGTAAGTCAACTAAGCAGAATTTACCCGAAGGTAATATGTGCCTTCAATTAGGGAACTGAACATCTCAGCAACTGACTAAGTAACAACCTGGCTAATGTGCTTATCGGTGCGTTAGCACTGACATCTATTCTTACCAATTAGTGTGGTCTCAAAAAGGATAAAGAAAAGATCATAGCTTTGTGAGGTGATGCAACAGCCAGCTATTACAGAAGCACTGCCAAAACCTCCAGTGTAATTAAGAGTACGTCTTCAAAGCTGACCTCACCCAGACTCACATCTGCATGTTGCATCCCGTCACTGCTCTGTTTTGTACACAAAAAAACTCGATCCGGGGTTTGGCAGAAGTACAATCCTGGGCTAGTAGCACACGCTGGAGTCCACTGTTCTGCCGTGAGGGGTGCACATGACTGTGGATGGTCCTCAGCCAACCCAAAGGACAAGTCTCTGATGTCAACGTACAATCCAGTTTTGTAGCGGAAAGGGTAATGTAGGTACAGACCCAAACTATGCCAAAACTGCAAAAACAACTCTGACCAAGACACTTCACCTTGACCATTTCATCAGGAAATGAGATTAATGCTCAGAAGCTCCAGGCATAGCCTAGATGTGGACCTCACATTATCCTACTTTTAACACAGCAGTAATAACTTGGTCATAGCCTTCAATCAGAATTAAGCAGAGAGATGGACACATGAAGGTAGGGTGCAGTATCTGGTGACTACACGGTGAAAATCTTACAGATGAAAAGCAGAGGCCATGCACACACCATCAGTATTACTATGCCCAGCCACAGGTGTGTGTTGGCATCACAACAAGGGTGAGACTTGAAGAAAGACACTGAGAAAGTTTTTAGATAGTTAGATAGACTGTAATTAAAGCCATAAATTAGAACTTCTTCCAAGCCCATATGTTATACAAGAAATAAAAAGCAATCACTCAACAATCTTCAGACAGAGGCAACTCCTCGGAGAAGAAAGGAGCACAAGACATTTCTGTCTGCACTGAGGAGCGTTCAGGGAGACCAAAAGTAAAATAATGCATTATCTTCTAACAGGAAGCTCTTAGCAGTGAGTATAATTAATGAAGGGAACAATTTAATACAGGCTGTCATGAATGCTCCCTTGCAGGACATGTGGAATCAAAACTGGATGTTTTTCTAAAAGATAAACTCTAATCCAAACAAAAGTCAATTCTGGGAAATCCAGTGGTCTATGTCACAGTGCCAGTCATAACGTGATCACAACTGACTCTTTAAACTTTATAACCCGTGAATATAATGAGTCATGAATACCAACAGTACTATTCCTTCCTCCACTGAAGTGCCTTGTGCTATGGTGCCTGAATGGGGGTGCGTTATGATTAATGATGTACTTTTTCTGTGATTTTGCTCAAGAACTTTTTTCCCTGGTGACTGCCATGACTTGTACAAGTTCTTCCAGGAATTACGATAAAAAATTTACTTCAGCAAAAGCTCCATTTTTTTTGTCCTTAAGTCCAGGTATGTCTTCCCAGCACAAAATGTGCAAGGATCTTGTAATGGGAACTGAAGCCAAGATTTAATTATTTAGAATTTATCCAAAAATGGGCCCAGAATAAACTATGTACATATTATCAGAACCTGGTTCTTACTACT
>NW_010204691.1:6433-24862 GCF_000695765.1 Mesitornis unicolor | reverse complement strand
AAAGAGTGTTAAGATTTAAATCCTAAATCCAGGCTCAGCTCAGCTGAGATGAATGCATTATATTCTGCAACATGCTAAGCAAATTTTTGATATTTGTAGTAAGTTCTGTGAATGTCTGGAGCTCCCATTTCTTGGCTTCTGGTTTCCTGATTTTTATTAGTATCGGCAAAACTTCATGCTTTGGTGCCTGGATTTGCTCTGATGCTGCATTCAAAAATTACCTAGCAATCTCCAAGATAACTAATGCTGGTATACCGAGAACAGTATTTCTCATTTGGCCAACAATGATGCTCAGTATCAAAGCAGATATATTTTACAGTGAAGGAAATAATTAGAAAAGTCAAAGGGCATTATAGCTTTGGGAGAAACACAGGTTTAGGTTCTGAAATGCACAATTAAAATTATGTTGCTAAAAACTAGCAGAGACTATTATTAAAACCTAGAAAGTAAGGAACTATACAGAGAGTCAGGCTTTCTTGTTAGAAGATGCTTCTGTAAATTAGATATTGGGGTCCTAGATTTATTAATTCAAATGAATATGTTTTGCTCATTTGCATTTCTTTAATTTTGGTCACGATTTCTTGGTTTAAAATTGTGTGGCTGCTCAAGGGCAGCCAGATAAATATAACAAGATTTCAGTATCGGACTTTTACTTCTTCCATTCAGCTAATTATCTTTCATTTAAAGTATGCTTGCTTGTATTTTTCCTTTCCAACCCCATGAAAAATCTTCTTTTAAAATTCTAGTTCTTATGACGTTTAAGTTCCAAGATATGGAATGTTCAAGAAAATGGTAGTTGTTTAAGAATTATTTCTTTTTACAAAATTGAAGTGCTTAACAAATAACATTTGTAGTTTATAAGAAAAACCTGGAAGTATCTTCTGCTGTAACTGCAGCCTGGAAACATTACCCACATCCTTAAAGGGCAACCATTCAAACTCCATTCACAGAAGAGCCTCCTCTTCAATCTGCTAAATATGCAATTGTTTGCTCACTGTTCATGTGAAAAGCAAAGGGCAGTGAGTGCTGCTACGCCTTGGGTGGACCAGTGTTGATGGGGTCAGTGCTAAAAGACTGAAGACTAAGAGGGAAAATGGAAGTTGAAGAGAATGAGGAGCACTTTTGAAAGGTAGAATTATGGGCATCACAGAGCAACAGAAACAACAAGCTAGAAGTGGCTTAAGCGCAGTTTGTAGCAGAGTCATTACCAATAGCAGATAAAATGACCCATGTTACTGTAATAATGTGCACAAACAGGTATTGCCGGCACTCGAGGGTACCAAACCTCCCTAATCATACAGCAATAAAAGTAATTCCATTTGCTCAGACGTCATTACTGAAGTCCCAAAAAGCCAAGGAATGCCATTTAAAAGGACAAAGATGTAGCTATATAGTCTTTTATTTTCGTCATGCTTTTAAGCACTCAGAGGTCAGTCTGACTTTTTTCCAAGCTTTTCTCTGCAGCTAGAAAAAGCTAGAAACTTTTATTAATTATCTTTAAAGCAAACTGAATTTTTTCTATGGTCTTTTCAACTGCATGAACTGAGTTTCAGAGAAATACTAACTATTCCAACACTTGGAACAGAACGAGAGGAGAGAACCACTTATGTGCAACAAGTACCATCCAGCTAATGCTTGGTGTGCATTGCCCTTTCTTCTATTTACTCTGTAGGACACCGAGTGCTGTGCTAGGACCATATATGGTGAGAACTGGCAGTACCTAATCCAAATCTTTGCAATGAAAGAGTCATCTTCTGCTTCAGCATAATGTTAGGCGTAAGTCAGTTTCTCCTAGAATGTTTTTGTATTTACTTGTTACCAAGATGAATGACCGGTCTGAAAAGACCGCTTCAGTTGTAAGACAAGATGATTATTTTTCACTGCGTGGGGATATTTATTTGCCTGGGAATGCAGGTTCTTATAAGGGTTGGAGAGTTATGTTAGATACCACTCTCAAGAGTCTTCTTCCTGGAAAATGCCAGGAAATTCTATCAGCTCTGTACTCTGAGGAGAACAAGCTGTGAGTTAATTCATCTGAACCACTGAAGAAATAATTAGAACAGTTTTGGTTGAAAATTTACTTGCTTTCAGTGCTGAAGTTAATAGGTGGTAGTTGGCATCTGGGAACGATAAGCTAGAAAGAGCTTATTTGCATGTAATCATAACTTGAGTATTTCTTCTTCTTGCCTTTACCACATCACCTAATAATGTACTAAAATCTAGAGATGCTAGTAGAAACAGTTGTATGGATAATGGAAAAACACCTAGCCAAGCAAAATGCACCCCAACTGCATCTACCTTTACTGCTAAGACCTTTTCAGACCGATCTGATCTTTAATTCAAAATGATTTAATGCAAACATACAGCACTCAACAGTTCAGTAAAATTCAGAATGTCAAACCTGACAGAGCAACTGCAGAACTCTAATGATTTAGTGTCTTTATTTGCTTCTGGTAACACTTATGATGTGCTTTAGTCACACACCTGGAAAGGCTGTGCCTCTGTTTTAGGGAATTTATGTTCCTGCAGTTCCTCCTTACTTCCTAAGGGCTGAACACAAATTACAGCTTTTTAAATGAGCAGCATTCATTAAATCAAATTACTAGTAATACTGAACTGCCTGAATGTGTCTCTAATTAGTCTTAGAATAGTTTTGCTATGTACCAAGAGACTAGAGGTGCCCCTGCCTTCTCACTAATCATATCTGTGCTAAGTCGAAAGCCCCTAGCAATAATGCTTCGGCAAAACTTCTTCACTTTTCGTATCACTATAAATAGTACCTTCAAACTATTGTCACATTATCTTCATATACCCAGCCCTGCACCAGTTCAGGTGAAGGAGGGTTTTGCTGTTGACCTCAGCAGGAGCAGGCTGTAAGCCTGAATGTTGGCCACAGCTTCCATGTAAATCAAAGGTGCGCTGCACAGTTCTCCGTATGAAATGCTAAATGGTGATTCTGGCTGGACCACAGGCTTAACTAAGAGTAGAGATTAAATACTGCAGCCTTCCTCCAGAAAGGTCAACAGTGTGCTCTCATCAGCTGTCTAATTAATATGATTTAATAAATATTCATGTGCAACAGTGCTTGCATAGGCAAAAGGTAATGTGAAATGTATCACTGGCTTGACTAAATTAGCTCATTGTAATTGAGAAATGCAAATAACTTACAGAAACAAGTATTGACATTAAACTGTATTGTTTGTTTTCAATATGTGCAAGGCAAAACCATAAACCAGGGGCTACGGACAGCTTCCACATCGTTGCCATACTGGAGGTTTCAAAGCATTCCGGCACTGCCCAGATAAAGTCCTGTGGAATTTGCACCTTCTGAGCACAGCTGCAGGTAACACTTCCCAGTTTGATCCTGGACAGTTGTCCATGCACATGTGTGCATGAGTGCTCAGTACGGGAACAGCAGGCTGTGGCTTCAGAGCGTGGCATAGCCATAGCAGGCGTGACTTCCTCCATGTAGGGATGCAGAAACACTTATTAGGAGAAGCCACCTCTGCCTGCTACAAAATACACACATTCCTGTTTGAACTGGTATCACAACCACAAGATTGTACTGCAAGGACAGTAATGGTATTTTATCTTCTAACCTTCTTGACAGAAAGTGGGCACTTGATTTCATTTTATGTGAGTGTTCCCCAGGCACTACATTTAATTTTTGGCTTAGGCAATGCCCTGAATTGCAGCCCAGAGACAGAACTGCAGCCAATGATAACATTCTGCTTTCTGACACCTTAATAAATTTGGATCCAAACATCCAAAATTTATAATCATTGCTCTAGTACCGGAAAAACTGTGCACTGCATACAATTCAATGAAGAATGCCATGCCTTCAGGGATCCACTGGACACATGGCCAAATTTTATTTTCTTCTATAGCTTCTGGTAATACACTGGGTGTCTCAGATATGTTGCGACTTATGACTGTAGAGCTGTCTGTGTTAAAATAGAACCAGGGCAAAAAAGCACTTCCTGGACTTGCTGGATTTTTTTTTTCAATAATGCTTGATTGAGACACCAGGGGACAAAAGGAGGGAAAAGCTTCTGCAGAAACGGTGTTTAGAGATTTGCTAATTGTGAAAGCCAGTACCCTATACATTGCAGATTTATCTTTATTCCAGAAGTAAGATTTTTATAATATAGTAAGGCATAGTTAAAAAACTAAAACCTCTCCTGAAGATCCCCCAACCATGCCAGAGAGCCCATTCTGGGAAGGAGGGGACACTGCACAAATACCAGCACTTTGGAAGTCCTGGTGCCACATTTTGACAGCAGGAAATCCCTCCTCCATCCCAAAGAAGATTACATAATGACTGATAAGTGATCTAGACAAGCTGTACAGTTTGGACCCCTTAAGATAAAAGGATTAGAAAGGGAACAGTCAAAATGGACTTAGCAGCAACAAATGCAAGCTATCCCTGTACAGGAAAACAGCTGGGTATGCAGACCTTGATCAATCTGTTTCCAAGTATATGCTTTCTAGAGAGACTGATAAAAAAGGGCAGCCTTCAAAAGTTGTACAAGCTAGTGAGACGCAAGTCTTGCAAGTTCTAAAAACAAAGTAATACAAATAGCATTTTAATTTTGATTTGTCTCTTTCAGGGGTGGGAGGATAGAAAGACGCAAACCAGAGGCTAGTATTTAGAAGCCATAGTTTTCAGTATGTATTTTCTACTTTTTGGCTAGAAACCTATTTAAAAAAAAATAAAACTATTTCTGGCATTTGGCATTTTTGGAAAGGAAAAACATACAAAGTATTTCAAGCATTGTGATAAAATCAGGAGAGCTGAGGACATGTAATAGGTATTTTTGAATTGCAAAGTAACTCTTTCATATTAAATGCCATCAGACAGCAGTAGGCTGCTTTAGTGGAAAAGAGCACCAATATATAGGGTACTGCAAAGTAAGCGTACAAATAATGACAGGCCAAGTTGATTTAAATTTACCCTTTTCAGATATCAACCTTGCCCACAATTGTTCTACTGCTACAGTTAATTGTTGTACTTTGGTGAGTCCTCAAGTCTAAATGTCTTGAAGAAAATCCAATTTAGAAGACAACTAACAGGTATTAAGCAACTAGAGGGACTCAGATCAGAAGATCTGGATTTCATTCTCCTATCTGCTGCTGACTTGCTACATGACCATGAATAAAATACTTAATTTACCCAGGCTGTGACCTTACCTTAACATGCATCTTCTAAGACTGCTATGAGGTTTAATTAATTAATTCATGCCTGTAAACCTCTCAGAAGCCTAGGGATAAAAGGGTCTATGGCAATGAAAATTATTAACAATATTTTACCACATAGAGAAGTACAGAGTGACATATGTTTGCTGCATGAAAATAAATGCAGAGACACATAAACATACACAACATGTTTTCACGTAACTACTTCTGACTTGTTCCCTCAAGTAACAGCAACATGGAGACACAGGATTCATCCTGTGAATATAATAATAAACACTGAATATTCTTACAGATCCTTCATTTTCTCTGTAGATAGCTCTGATGCTGCCTCCCCTTTACAGCTCATTCTTACAATTACAAATTATGCTTGTTTAACAGTATTACGAAAGCAAATTGTTCTTACCCTCAGCCCCTGCTCCATGGACAAGCAGAGGACCTGCCAGGGTGCTGTGTACCTGAACATACTTGGCCCCTTCTGTACACAGACTAAACAGCAAAATGCACGCAAGTCTCTGAGGTCTCCTGGTTGCTTTTCATCTGATGGATGCTTAAATCGAGAGAAATCCTTTGGTTGTACTCTTCAAGGGCCCTCCAAGCAGACTCTAAGACAGCACTACAGCCATTCCACCTGCACCTCAAGGAACCGAATAGCTAATTCAGTAAGAGGCTTTTTTTCTTGGGAAGAGCTTAGCTCAAACTCAATTAGCATAAATAGGATGATAACCTTTGAACCTCCCACTCCTCCCCTTGGAGGAGCTGATGGTGGACAGCATGTCATGGCAGGGTTGCTCCCTCCCTGCACATCTCAAGTTT
This sequence comes from Mesitornis unicolor, assembly GCF_000695765.1. NCBI lineage: Eukaryota > Metazoa > Chordata > Aves > Mesitornithiformes > Mesitornithidae > Mesitornis > Mesitornis unicolor. The sequence goes on along the minus strand of NW_010204691.1, from coordinate 18,853 downwards.
GTTTGTATTTCCACTGCTGGCATTTGACTCTGCTGCACAAATCCAGGAGCAGAGACCATCTGTAGCTTTGCATTTTTTATTTTTGCTACTATGTTTTAGCCTGGCTCAAAGGAAATCTCTCTTCCTCCTGTCAGGAGGGATTCCCCTTCCCTGTCTCTGGCATCCTGACCTCTACTTGGCAATCGGCATAATTTTGCTGAATAAATTCACAAAGAAGCTGCTACACAGTCTCAGGATAAAGCTGTTACAGTAAATAAAGTTACCATCCTAAATGAGACTGAAACATTTTCTTCAAAATACACTGACGTGAGTTCTTGGCAACACTGGAAACATGGTATGCTGCAGCCTTGCTTGTGTTTTCCTTAATGGATCATCAGTTTTTTCAATCAGAGACCAAGGCCTAGTCTCCAAGAGATTAAACAGGTAAAATAGTAAAGCTCTGTTATTTTCTTCGTTTGTGTTATTTTGGTGATGAACTGAAAAGGTACTTCTATACCCCAGTACTGCTCAGAACACGGTGGGATGCTGCATGCACACCATGGCCATGTTTGCTTTTCTTTTATGGGAGTTGTTTGTACTCACAAACCATCAGCAATGCAAACCCAGTCACACAGATCAAGTAACTAACTTAACCTGGCCTTTTTTTTTTCCTTCAGTAGAGGAAGAAGTTGTTCTTTCAGATTTATATCAACGCAAATCTGGTTCAGTGAGCCTTGATATTTTATCTCCAGTATTTGTACTGCTGCAGTCCCACCCAAATAAATTACAGGGATGCAGGAAGAACTGTGCAAGACTCGTCCCTACAGCTACTTCTAGCAGCAAAATGGGGCACCTGTGCACAGCACTGCTCCTCCATCAGCTCAGGGTACTGAAAACAGTCATAATGTCGTTCTGCAAGTCCTGCTGCAGCACAAATACCAGCAGAAGCACTCTCACACACTTGGTGGTTTTGCTAAAAAAATTCCCTGAGAAGATACATCTCCTCATAAGAATTTTGTCTTTCTTGACTGTGAAGTGATAGACAGCCATGAAAAAAACTGAGTACCTGGCAAACAACAAATACACACCTGAGCTCTGTCTCAGCTGAGAAGTTTGTTACTGTACTCGTATTTGTTGCACATTCACAATGAACATGGACATGGCACCAATTCAAAAAATGTAAAAGTGCAGATCTGTTTAAAAATACAAAAATTAGACACCACAAACATCACTCAGCAGTGGCGTTAACAACTTCTATACAACCGTGACTGCGCAGTACCTAAAGTCCTGGCTTTGCTCAGCTTCCTGAGGTGGCTTTGCTCAATAACCAGTCATGGGAGCAACTCTCTTTTCCTCCACCTCTCTCTGTATTTTGGCCTCTTTGACACTTCTGAAGCAAATTTTGGAAGTAACAAATTACTTTGTTTATTTCTTCAGTAGCTGAAAGTGATTTCAGTCAGAACAAACCCAGGTACCATGGTTAATATTTCACCAATCGCTATGTTTTTATAACAATCAGGTATGGCCAAGAGTAGAAATGCAGATTCTGATGAGAAATGGCTATTCCACACATCCTTTAAACCTTCCCATAGCCAGACATGCAAACAACTGCCATGGCGTGGAAACAAGCCTGACTACGTGCATCTTCATCTTGTAGCCCCTTAGTATCTTCCTTTTTTGTTAAAGGTTGTGTGCCTTGCTCATTACCTATGTGATGAAGTCTGTATCACAGGATTTAATTCTGAAGGTAAAGGAGATTACAGATACAGAATGGATCAACCTAAGTACTAAGAAATTATTCTGCAGAGTTAACAGTGAACTAAGTCTGCCAAAGTGCCTGAAACCTAGGACATCCCCCCAAAAATATCCTAATGACAAAATGTTTTGGCCTAATCTAGGCTATTAAACAAGCTTCTTAGAAAGAAGGCCTCTTATCTTTGATTTTCCTAGCGAATGAACTGAGTGTTCTTGAACAGCTCAGAAGCTGCTAGCCAAAAATACTGTGATCTATCAACCATACTTAGGATAGCTAATTAACTGTGAACAACATGCTAAAGCTGCTTTTACATCTTTTGCATTATGAAATATTCATACAGGTAAACAGTTAAAAGACATAATCTGAACTTTGGTGACCTTGCACCCATGCAAATATTACCTGCTTACTTTCTGGAAAAGTTAACTCTCTTTTTCCCTTTTCATTTTGAGCTTGCTCCCTCTCTTTTTCACAAAAAAACCCTCAGGACTACTGAAATGGCTTCTTCCCCAGCCAATTTTAAAAGACAAATCACAGAGCTGCTGATGTCAGGGCATTAATATAAACACTCCCATACCAAGATCAGAAAGTTACCACAATTGTTGACTTGTCTTCAGGGAGAAACAGTGAACAAACAGATATGCTAAAGGGAAAGCCACAAAGAAATACGACTGTGCCACCCAAAGTGGAAACTGCTGGCACTGACAGTGCATGCTAATGAATGCCCACTGCGTCTGAAAGCCCATCCATCTTCCCTCTTACCAGAAATTTTTAACACCAGGGGAGAGCTTTCCAGGACTCAGTCAGAAGTCAAAATGCTAACACTCACAGCATTTCTCTCCAATGGGTTGTTTTCAGAAGAGTTAGTGCTTGAAATCTCCTCGGAAAAGGTAGGTAGAATTTACAGTAGCAATGCAAAATGCAATCAGTCCTCGCAGAAGAATGCAAAGCGCATTCCAATAAATATCACACCCACATTTTGTGGTTTGTGTTTCTCAAGCAAGGGTCATTCGACTTCCTATGAGACTCTGACAGCACAGGATTTACCAGTGCTGCCTCTACACACCTCCTTTTATTTCCCAATAAATACAAAGCCTTTGGATAAGGTTAAGAACTTACTCAGGCTGGTGAAGCCATAAAAGTTGTTTGTCTTCCAGCTGTCCATGAGTAAAGAAGATGAGACACTGCATCAAAGAGATGAAACCTCCTGCCATGAAAAATGCATGTGGCTAGAATACTAGGCTGGAATTTGAGATCAAATCCAATCCCAGGCTCTGACGTCTTGGGAAAAATCACTTAATCTCACCCCCTCTTTTATCAGAAAGGTGTTTACAGCATATTTTGCGAGCTGTGTGCAAAATGTATGCTTGTAAGAACACTTGCTAATCTATTTCCTTCTTTGAAGACTGCAGGAAAAATAATCTTTTACATAAGTGTGTGAGAGAAGTACCCATACACTATCTTTTCTTAATTTTGATATTCAAAGAATCCAAGAGGAAGAGACACCCAGCATTTTAATTTTTCATTTTGATCCCCATTAAAATGTTCAGTGCAGCTTTCCTGGTCTCTCAGTGCTCCAGTGAAATGCCCTGTATGCGTTGCACAGTCCCACCAGTGTGAGGAAGACCTCAGCTCCCCTTCCTCTGCTCACACTTCTGACATTTGGCACCAAGACATGTGAAATTTCCTGAAATGCCTTTGTTTTTGTCCATGCTGTATGCAATGTGCAAACACAAAACTCGTGTGAGAAATAACACACCACTGTGCTCTGCTTTTCCCTTAAAAAAGGCAGAAAACTGCCTGGATTTGTATCTGTTGTACAGGATGTGGCCTGGCTGCACATTGCTATATAGGAGACATAGGCTGTTTCAGTCCTGGAAATGAGCACTCAAACAGTTTAGGTAATTGCAAGGTTTGGCCACAGCAAAATACATGTTTAGATGATCTGAAATTTGGACCTAAGTACTTAGGAACCTAATCCTGCCTAGTCTCAATCTGTAATTACTGAACATCATGAGCCCGATACTGCAGTAACAAGAATTGCAGGACTGAATAAGCCCAAGAATTCAGCCCAGTTTTTTAAGAGTGACAGGTATGTCTAGTATTTGTTGTATTACTATTACTATTGTTATCATTTTTACTACTGTCATTATGGTTCTAATGCACTGCTTCTCCCTCCCTATGACAAGAATCCTTCTACAGTAACAAAGATGTGGTTTTCCATTCCTTCCTCCTGGTTGGAAAGAAGTGAGCTAGAAACGTTAAAGTGGCAAGTCTCTAAATCTCCTGATTTAAATGTATCACTTTGTTCACCTTACCTCTTCTGTTTCACATCATTTTTACTATCCCCACTTTATATGTGACACAAAAAATCAGATTTGAAGTTCTCTCCATCACCAATCTATGCAAGATCTCAGACAGTAGAGAAAAAATATGCAATGTCAGCAATATGAGGAGTCTGTCTCTTCCAATCACCTATCCCAAACACTAAGCATATTTCCAAACACAAATGAAAAAGCTTGGAAAAAACAGTGATGCTTTATCTGGGGCCTGATGGGAAGCCTGGAGCATGCAAACCTGGAAAATGTCCCATAGCTTCATGAAAACAAGTCAAGTTATGCACATGAGCTGATGTTTGGGTGCTGAGCCCAAAATACTGGTCTATTTTCTTACTTCTTTTGGTCAGTTTAATAGAAGATACTTGCTTCTTTCTACAAATCCCATCTCCCTTGTTGCCCGATAAACCTCTGTGGGTACAACACTGCTACTGCTATTAAATGTCCATCCGCCTAAGAAAAAAGTGCCTTCTCTGGGAAAACAGAGTGTGTAGTGATTGCAACATCAGCTGATACTTGATGATTCAAGGAGTAATACCTTGAGTATTTCAAGAACAGTGTAAGCAAGAAGTTGCTTAGTACCAAATCATTTTTTCAATACTTATAGAAGCTTATCCCATCAACAGAAAAAGCCTTTATTCTAAAAAAGAAAGGTTAAGAAATGCTAATTAGGGGACTATGGGCTGGACTAACATTGTCTGGAAAGATTAATTCACAGAAACAGAAACTTGAGCACAATTTTCTACCTTCTGTTTGAAAGGAAAAGCAGCAAGAAAGAATGTAAGAAAAAAGGTAGTCTGTCCAAATGCTCTGCAACACAGCTATACATGAGTGTGGCTCTTTGGACTATATTTCTCAGAAGGAATGGATGAGATCATGAAGACTAAGACCTCATCAGCCACTGGATGCAAAACTTCCCTTGAATACATCATTTTGTGCATGGCATACAAACAGTGAAGTCACAGAGGCTCGGATTATTCTCACATCATACAGAAAATTACTTGGCTTAGTGAAGATCTGTAAGACCTTACCAGCATGTTATCAAACAAATCCTGCCAACAAAGATGTCAGAAGAAGACACTTTGCAAGCCACAGTCCAGCTCTGGGATCTCAGCAACCTGTGCTTTTATGGCATGGCTCAAAACATGTGGAATTTAATGGGTATTTAACTGTACAGTGCAATGAGCACTGGATGGGGCTCATTCACTGGTGTTCACATGGCTCTCCCTAAGCAGGAAATCCTGAATTCTCACTTACATTCTTTTCAAATTAGATCCAACTGTTGCTTGCCCACCTTTTACCCTCTGAAAGACTAAAAGCCAAACACTTTTACAAGTGAGAAAGATGACAAAACTCCTGAAATAATTAGTAGAAGAGGAAACTCCCTTAAATACTTCACTGTAACCAGGATTTTTTATATATACATATATAGCTTCCTAACTCAGTACCTCTGAGATACCCAGAATAAAAAGAACAAGAGGAGCACATCCACATCAGGAGGTAGTGTGGGATGGATGTAAGCTGGCTGTCCTGGAAGACACTGAGTGACTGAATAACAATTCTCCTTCTCAGCTTTTCTAGCATGTCCCTCCATAGGTGTTACACCAAACCTGTCCCTGGGCTGCCTACCCAAGAGATTATGCACTAATCACGAAAGTGCATCCTCCTGTGGTTTGGCAGAAAATATCACAAGCACTTATATAACCACAGTCAGGGTCATGTGTAGCATCACCACAGAAAAACAGCCTTTTCATTAGCCCAGCAGCACTTAAAATGGTGCTGGCACCATGGTTTGATCCTGATGCAAGGAGAGCAGGCAGCCACGGTCACAGGGCAGAGCATGCCAGCCCTAAGGCAGCCACTGTAATGCTGCTCACCTCCTCCCTGGCCATGCTGGCTTTGGTTGTCTGTCTGGTGATAGGGCTGAAAGGTAATCTCAGTAGAAAGGGAAAAAAAGATGGTTCATGTCTGGCTGGATTTGGCTTCCATCTGAACAAACACAAATGTCACCCAGCATGAATCAGCACTGCAGTTTCCTAAGCACTGCCATTACCTTGGGTGGTCAGGTACCAAGCCAGGCATACCCCTCCTCGTCCTTGTTCAGCTCATAGTTTGAAGTAGTGTTTGTGTACAGTTCAAATCCATGAATGTGCTTTATATTTGCAGTATCTTAGGCTTCACTCCAAAATTGCCGCAGGAACTTTAATAAATGCATGTTGTGAATAGACTGATACAAGAAGGAAACCAGATCTCCTGAGTCACCTGGTCCCATCACCAGTTATGGCAGGAAAGCATGTCAGCTCATCCTCTTCGTGAACTTATTTGAGCTCTGTCTTAAAAACAGCTAAGAAAATTTGTCCCCACTGTTGCCACGGAAGTGCTAGTCTGATCCTTCTAGTTTCTAGTCTACATCTACTAATGGCTCATTCATCCCTGTTTCTCTTTTCCCAGTACTGACCATTTGGTTTACTGACCTACTGCCCTTCTTGCTTTTTCCTCCCCTGATGCATATATAAACTTCTGATATATCCCAGTCTGCATTTTTCTAGACTAAACAAGTAAAGCTCCTTTAATCTCAAATTGCATTTCAGGCTTTTATCTCCCTGCTGTCCACACAGATTCCTCCTGCATCCACTGCAGTGTCAAGTCATATTTTTGAAGCATGAGTGCCCAGAAATGCACATGATGTTGCAGGTATGGTCCTACCAGTGGTGTTCCCGTGTCCCTATCCCTTTTGGAAATGGCTGGACTGGTAAGTAATCATGGCCAGAGAAAGGAGAAATCCTCTCTGTATAGCCACATAAGTAAAGACAGCCCTCAGGGGACTCCCTGGGTACATAAGGAAGGTATTTATACAAAAAGCATATGGACAAAAAGTGTGCATGACACAGGAGGTGCTGGCAGTCAGGTGTCAGTGCAGGAGATGCTCACAGTTGTGCTACTCTCATCTGACAGGATTACACCAATTAAAAGTTGACAACAGCTGCAAGCAGATGGGCACTTCAGTTACAGACATTTTCTCCAAAACTGGTAGCAGCAGCAGCAACAGCTGTGCTGGAAAGGCAGTGAGCTAGTGCACCAAGAAGCCCAGAAAGTATGTCATCCTTCCCGAACCGTCTTACACACGCTCCTCTCAGATGGGCTGACACAATTTCTTACCCTCTATTTGTCTTCCAAGCTCAAACGACACTGAGCTAATGAGTGAATGATTAAGCACCAGCCCATGCTACTCTATGCCCTGGGTATGATTACCAAAGTCACCGTGCCAAGCTAAACACTTGCAGCTCATTTCCTTTGCATGAAATGGCATCAGAAGGGAAAAACAAACAGAGGATGCTCACGCAACCGCTTTTTTTGCATGGGAGAAAGTTTCAACGACCCACTAGGGACCTGGGGGAGAAAACCCTTCTCCAATTTGCCTTGTGCTCTTGTGTTCAGCCACAAAATCAGTCACCTCTCAGACCACTAGTTCCCAAGCCCTGACAAGCTTTATTGCAGGGTGCAATAAATAATGAATAATTGTCATAATTATGGATCCAAGCCTCCCTGCATCCAGCACCAGTCCCTGCTGACCTCTCCCCAGCCCCATTCCTCCTCACATCCCCTCCCCGCTGCGCACTGGCACCCCTGGCAGCACCTCCCCTGCACGGCCGAGCCAGGGCATGGCTGGCATAGCGTCAGGCATGGGCGAGCAGCGCTGACGCCATCCGCAGGCATCCAAAGGCCCTCTGTAATGTTGATTTCAGGGCTGTGAAGCAGAGAAACCCTTGTGGAAGCTGGCCTTGTGAATGTTTAAGAGAGGTTATTCAAGCATGGTCAATGCTTTTTCACTACAAGAGCTCCAGGAATGAAAAGAGTGAAAAGGGAAAAGCATGGTCCCAACTGGAAAGTCCCAGGCAGCCCTGGCCACATGAATGCATTTCTGTTCACCCACTGTATTAAAAAGTTCAGCAGCCGTATGGTATGGTTTTATTATGGCTTCTATGTTACATTTTCTCTTTTTTTCCTAGGAGATAGGAGTAATAATTTGTGCCAAGTAATGTGTTGGATCACATAATTCATTGTAGAAAAAGCTGGCAGTGTGAAACATTAGCCTGAAACCCATCTGCCTTTTCTTGGAGCAGGTAGAGTTTGCATCTATATGCAAAAAGTACGAAGTAAACAGTCCCTGGTGCTTCAGGACATGGTTTAGTGGTGGACTTGGCAGTGATAGGTTGGACTTGATTATCCTAAAGGTCTTTTCCAACATAAATGATTCTGTGAAGTCTGAGGCTCAGGAACTGGCTCCACTCAATCCAAAATCTTAGAAACTTGCAATGGGTTAGCCTCATCCCTCCTACCTCCTTCATGGCTTCTTCCTACCTTGTTTCCATCTTCCATTTTATTGCAAAACTGTCTCTTTCCTTACCTAGGTCCCATCCTTCCTGCAGTGAGCTTGGTTTTCACAGAGGTAAAAATCAGCTGGACTAATATCAATAAAAATCCGGCCATGTCGAATTCTTTCCTGTCATTTCAATTAATAAATACTCCATTTACTCAACTCTGGTCAAACATTGCTCAAGGTAAGCTCAGGTATTTTATGTGGAGTTTTGATGAATGCTCAGCACTGCCCTACCCCACCCCATTACTTCTTCATTTTCTACCAATACATAAAGTCTCATCCTATTTTAAATTTCAACAGCTGTAACAGTCTCCCATCATGTGCAAAGCACTCAATTGCCTTAGGGCACACTCTTTTCCTCTAATTCTCCAATACAATGATTATTTTCTTCTGCCTTTTAGCCTCATCCCTTTAAAATATGGAGAAATTTGGTAACAGGATTTGTACAAATCCCCTCATTTTCTGTTCATTAATTAGTTATAATGAAGCACTGTTTCTACATAAGCTATGAAAAGTTACTGCACTGCCTCTTGAATCCCTAGAGAAATTTTTACACTGAAGGTTTTCTACAAAATGACCTTTTCAAACAATAACTACAGACACCTGTGCATGCAACCCCTGCTCCCATCTGCTGACAGAGGCTGTCAGACATCAGCCTCTATTTAGCACTAATAAGTAGCTTCACCCACTTACAGTGCTTCCAAAATGCAGCATTATCTTGAGTTTTCTTTATGTCAAGTGACGTTTTCTCTTCATGGCATTAATTGTTCTTAACGAGTGGCTGCCCAGAGCAGAAGCAGACCAAGCTACTCAGAGCTTTCTCTTACACCAGATGTCACAGCTGTAGGGCACAATTAGGGAAAATAACCTTTACAGGTGGAAAGGAGGAGGCTGCTTTTGTGCACACATGTAGTAAGCACACAGATGTCTGTGCAGCTCACACACACGTGTGTATGTCTGTACTGCTGCACAAGGAGATGTATTCCTGCCATGTATGCCCACAAGCGGGTTTCTCATGTGCCCATATGCACTTACTGTTAACAATAACTTCACGTTGCTTGCACAAAACTTCACTTTGTCCTTTCCAGGACAGACAAAGATTGCTGCTGCAGAACAGTCTCACTCAAGATATGTATGGAGCATTTTCAAGGATGAAAGCACTCCAGGCATGCCTGGAAACCCAGCAGTGGGACTAATTCCTTGACTATACCATACCACGATGCCTTTGCAGCACCATTCGCTACACGCTGCTTTTTTGCCCACGCTGAATAGCCACCGTGCATGAAGACAAAATATCTGCTACTGGTATTTAACTGGTAGCCATATGGTCATTGCACCAACTCCTATATCCGGCTGGCTGGGTGTGCTGTCTGGATACTAGGAATGGCAATTCATTACACAGCCACAAAGGCTGCTCAAGACACTGAGAACAGCTGTGCCTCCCATAGATGACTGTTATGGCTGAAACACTGTCATTTGAATATGTGCGAAGAGAGATGTTGATAAATTAGTCTAAAATCCCAGATTCAGTTGAAGAGGTTGTGTCTGTGCATGCCACAGTTTCAGGCTGAGGTATGCTGGTGTTTGCAGGCCTTTTTAATGACTGCTTCCAGCTGCCATTCGCAGTGATGGGCGTAACACAAACAGAAGGAAGATCTGGTAGATTAGAGCAATTCAGATAGAGAGACTGATCTTATCTCTTTCACAGACAACAACCAGCATTCAGCTGGGATCCAAACTTCCCAGAACTGGGTGGTGCTGGAGTATCTGTGGAGAGGTAACTCCCCTCTCTGGAAAACAGCTACATTTCACCTCAAGCGATTTTCTAAGGTGCAAGAATAACCAGCTCCTACAGAGCCAATCCATGAAAGTCAAGATTCCTGCAGCTGATCATTCCAGTGGCAGTATGTACTCATTCAAAATCAAACACGTGCAACTTTAAAATCTGGTAACTAATACAATAATCATAAAGCACAGATAGAGTATGAGGTAAATACAAGGCATATATCTGGTTTTCAACTGAAAGGTGACAAACAAGAAAAAGATCAGTTCATTGATTTCCTTACTCTGAAATGCAGCACTGCGGTTTTGTCACTTGCCCACACATCCCTTCAACCTGTTTCAGATGGACAGTGCCTTGTGTGCTCCTGCTACTATTGCTGTTGGCAAGGAAAGCAAAACAGAAACACTCCTCTTCCCACCTTGTGTAACACGCAAACAAAAGCAAAAGACAGGTAAAAGTTGCATGGAAACAGATGCTCTGAGCACCTTAAGTGGAGCACCTTTGTTAACAGCTAGCCAAGGTGCTAGCTGTGAGCAGCTGCCCACTTCTCAAGAGGCAGAAACAACATTTAAAAGGAAATCCTGACGCTGTTTGATTAGTATTGTTTAAGAGTGCCTTGCTGAGCCAGAAAGGAAGCCGTCATTTGGTTTCTAAGGAGCACTACCAGAAAAATACCATCAAAACAAGATAAAAGTTGCAGCCTGAACAAGTTTCTCAGCACATAACTCCACCTAGGAGTTTCTCTTACGAAATCGGGCTCTTCTCTGCTTCCAGGTCTACCTGCTGGGAGTGACCCAGCATGAGGACTGCACTTCCACTGTGGTGTCACTGATGTTAATGGGCTTTATGGAGCTATGTGTGGCTTGATATTTAATGTAAGGTATTGTAATGCCTGTACAAAGGACTCCAATGCCCAGATGGGGCTTGAGCCAGCCCTCACAAGCTGGAACAGGGCAGAATGGCCTTGGAGGCAGAAAGCCTCTCCCTCCATGGAGTTTATCTGAAGACCCCTCCTCACCCTCCAGCGCTCCACAGGTGCTGTTCCAGGGTGCTGGGAGGGAAGAAGGCATGAATAGCCCGGCATTGAGGTGTGCCAAACCCACCCAAAGGCCATCCTGAAGGCATAGCAACGCTTTTACACCCTCTCCTGCCCACTCATTGCTGCTCCCTGCCCGGAGGTCACAGGCTTCCCTCCCAGCTCCCTCTGCACTGCTTTCAGCAGGGTGTTCTCCATGAAGCACATCTTATTAGCGACACTGCTTATAGCCCAGGAGAAGTGAAACCTTTTTGCTGCTTAGCAGATCTTTGGTGGAAGCAGACCCACAGAAACGAGTTGCAATGCATGGCATTAGTTACCAATGCAAGCCTGTAAACACGACAGTGAGCAGCAAGCAACCACTCTCATATTTAGGGACAGTAAAATTCCCTTTCTGCTACCATCTTCCCTCGCTGATACGCCATTTTCCAGCTTTTGCTGTTTCTCCAATGGTTTCTCCCCTAATTTGTGAAACAAGCCCATTCCTGAAAGACCATCCAACCCCATTTTAGGTACCCCACAAACTTCAGACAGAGATGGTGTCACAGACCAAACTGTTTTTGTGGTTCTCTTTTTGATCTGTATGTATTTTTTGAACGTTGTGACTTGGTTTTAATGGTGCTTTTTCTTCTGCGCCTTTTGTATGAAGTGTGGCAAAGGAAAGTCAAGGTTGGTGCAAGGTTTCTTGGTGCAGTTAATTGAAACACTCTTCTATTACAGCCAAGCAATAAGGTGTCTGTCTTCAAATGGTGCTGGCGAGAAAAAGTATGACATGGAGGCACATGAAACAAATGTCACTGCTTGTACTTCTCTTGGAGCACTTCTCCATGGCCATCATTGAACCTAGCTTATTTCCTTATTTTTAGTAAGTTAAGCATGAAAATCTCTCTAGGAGGGAACGCTGCAAGAACAGCTCCTTGAGAGCTTCCTCTTAGGTTTACACCTTATTCCACAGGAGAGCAATTTCAAGGATCTGGGATGCTGTGGATGTGCTGGTGACAACTTTCCTTGCTGCCCTCTGGAGCTCCCAATTAACGGACGGAAGGAACTGAAACTGGAGCAAGCATCACAGGTATGGAAGAGCCAAAAGGGAAGAGACACGGCAACTTCCCTTCAGAGAGGAAGGCTGAGGTTAAGATTGTGGAGGTGTAC
>NW_010204691.1:0-6402 GCF_000695765.1 Mesitornis unicolor | reverse complement strand
GAAAGAGGGAGCAAGATGGCTAATTAAAAGACAGCGCTCATAACACTGAGTTTTGTCATTGTATGGGGTCTTTACTAAGATATTTAAGAACTGCAGACAGCTGGAGAGAAGCATATGTCATTGCATAATTCAAGTTAAAAACAAAACAATATGTGGGAAACATATCCCATGTTATGTTTCTTGGCTGAGCCTTATCTATTTGGGGACTTTATAAATTTTTCTGACAGTCCCACTGTGGTTTTCCCTGATAATTTCTGGGGCTGAGGAGACAATTGTTTATGGCCAGAAGGAAAAGAAACAGGCCAAATCAGCCCAAATGCTTACTCTGAAGGACACTATTGAAGAGCAACCTATTGTGCCTGGCCTTCATGTTAGTGGGGAAAGAAAAAAAAACAAGCCAGAAAATATCTTCTTGCTTATAAAAGACTTTTTAATTTCCCCCTGAAGAACCAGATTGGATTATTAGTATAATCAGATTACACATTGTATTGCTGTGCAGTTGGAACGGCTTGGCACCCTTCCCTCTCATTCAGGAGGATTGCTCACAACTCAGCATGGCACCACTTTCAGCAAGGACACCATTTTGGGGTATCCCAGTTCTTTGCAGATGCCTGACTGCTGGAAAGGGCTCATGGAAGATTTAACTGATCTGATGCAAATGCTTCACACATCCCTGCTGTAGGCAAACTGGAATCAAGGGGGAAGTCCTGTTCACAGGCAGAGCAGGCGCTCAGCAAAGGCAAAGCCTTTAAGAAAGTGTATGCAATGGGGAGAGTCGGGGCAGGATGCTGTGTCCCCATGTTTTGCTCATATCCTCTTCTGTGTGGTGGCTAATAGCTGTGCACAAGTAATGGCAGTCTCTTGTGCAGCTGCTCTGTAGTTAAGGATGGCCTTGGGGCATCATGCTACAGAGGGCAGGGACTCCTGAAATGCTTTACAAATGGCTCAGCCACCTGTTTAGGAGGGGCAGTAAATACTGGAAATTGCAACCTAGGGGCCACATAAGGTAAGTCCTCCAATTCCTCCCGACACTTCACTTACCACACCGTTGTAACCTCTTCAGAACTGGCTTATCAGGATGAGGGACTTGGACAGCCCTTCATCACACTTGATAATGACTTACCACCCCATGCTTAGCACAAGGTCTGTTTGCTGAGCCAAAAGGAAAGATATTATCTTTTACTTTAAAGGATAGTTATCAAATAAATGTTCAGGCAAAGGGAAGACAGGTTATTTGCACTGCATGAAGGTGCAGGACTCTGTCCTGTGTTTACAGGCTGGAAGTGTCACTCCCATGGCAGAAAAGCTGGATCATGAGCCAGCACAGGGACTTTCTCCTGTTTAGGCAGGAATGGCTGGATGCATCTGGTGTGACAGAGACCCATTTGAGGGAGGGACAAGAAATGCAGTGTCCCAGGACTCCCAGCCAAGCCCTTTGAGAACCTGTCAGCCCATCCCCATTTTTCTCATTCTTTGCTGCTCTCCTTACCAGGACTCTTAATCCTGCCATTTCACTGCTCAGGCTGAGGTCTCTCTGCCAGAGGTAAGAGATGCTATCTGGAATATCTGGCACTCCTGGGGCAGAGCCACCCTATGTTTTTTCCACATGAAAGAAACACCTGAAGTGAGAACCTAAAAGCCCTGCCTGAAGACCAACCAGAAAAAGCAAGAGAGGATCCAAGTAGCAACCCTACCATCCCTTGGCTGCCTCCTGTCAGAGGTCAAGTCCTGGGGGATGCTGTTTTTTTCACGTTGCAGGATGGGATGCAGGGCCACCTGTGTTGGGTAACAGCATGCACAAGTGGTTTGCTGTCCAGGTTTGTCCTTCCACACCACCTCCTTACACTAAACACAGTTGTGTGTACTGAATTATCCCCAGAGGGTGAGGAGCGTCCAGCCCTTCCCTCACTCCACAGGTGTGTGACTGACCTGTGTGACTGCCTCCAAGGTCAAAAGAAACTAGGGAAGCATTTTTAAAGTTTTATTAAGATGTTTTAATAGTTTAGTTGCAAAGTAAGTGTATTTCAACACAGAAGGGCTGTTCGTGGTGACAGCTGCTCTAATGTTCACTGCTCTCATGCATGTTTCACCTTCGGCATCCTCTATGATTCCTTAAGCTCCATTAAAAGACTTGAATAGGCATATATTATTAGGTTACATTGGTCAAAAAGGATGTTTTTCATGTGTCTTTAAGGAAAAAGCATATGCTGTTTAAAAAAGCATATATGCATGGAGGTAACGGATGAAAAAGCGAAGGGGATGTTCTTGAAAAATTATGTGAAGTAATGTATGAGATAGAAGTTCTTACTTAGAAGAGTAACTGCATAAAAATCTGAATTGTGACTTTATATTCAGGTCATTCATGGATGCTTAGTGCAAAGAGTAACCTGGTAAAAAGGTGGGTCTTCTTGAGACCATTACTGCTTTGAAGACACAGAACAGCATGACTAAAATTAAGTAATCCTGTAGAAAAACCATTTATATATATTCCCAGATATGTTCAGGATCCTGACTCACTTACATTAAGAAGCCTAAATAACAGAGTTCACTCTTTCTCACAAACTCACCAGTTGTGCTAGGAAAATACTTTCTGTTATTTTTTCCTCTCTTCTTCTCTTGGGCCATATCAATACAATATTAGATCCAACAAAACCTCACCTCATTTTCTTTGCCCCACTTCCAATCCCTATCTTAGCAACACTGCCCTAGGAGAAGAAAGTAGAGGCAAGTCTAAAAAAGACAGCAGAACTCTCCTGCCTGTCCTTGAAGTGCCCTGCTGAGCCTTCCTACCTGCCTAAGTGTTTTCCTCCACTCTTGCTAAAGATGACACTGACAGCAGTACAAAATAACTGGATTTTTTCTTATCTCTTTATTTTCCTCCTCGGTCATTTTACAATTTCCGTCTGCCTCAGACCATTCACTTTGATGATGGAGTGTCTGCTTCAAAGCAAGCACGAGTTAGCACTGCAAGAGAAGCAGAAGCGAGTGAGTGAAGCACAGCAACCACCTTCCAGCTAAGGGGGTGGGAGACAGGAACGGTCCAAATCACTGTGTCTTAGAAGAGCATCCACAAGGACAGACTCTGTTCTATATACCTCAAAATGTCTCCCTTGCTTTGAAGGTCCTTTCAGCAAGGCACAGGTAATTGAAGAGCCTCTGCAACTGCCATGCTTCAGTGCTGGTAGGTAAGCAGCTTTTGTAAATTTTATTGTTTCTTCTGGCACACTTACATTCAAATCCTTTACCTGGAAGGAGGTGAGCTATCTTTTAATACACTTTTAAATCTCTCATAATAAGTAACATACACCTCTCATGACCAGGAGGAAACACAGATCTCAGCCTCAAAGTTGCTTGTGCATATCTCCTTCCTCTAGGATAATAAGATAATGGAAGCATTTGCTCCCTGATTTTCTATGCAATGATTTTCAATGAAAAAGTGATTTTGTAACTCCAAAAACGAATCACAAACTTGAAATGCAAAAAGGTGTGCTCTGAAAAAAGGCTGAAATGAAAGGCTGGCTGTGATGTGGCTGCCTTGCCTGAAAGTTCCCTGGAGAGGACCATCCTGTATGAATTAAAAGCTGGGTAATTTGGTTTGATGGCTCAGCATGAATTTTTTGTGCTCTCGCTTAGCTTCTTCCAGAGCCAGATACAGTATAGTAAAAAAAAAAGAAATACAATATGGACAACGACAAGAAAGCTGAAGATGCTCATGGAAGAGATTCCAGAGGATTACAAGGTTGCATCAGGCCATCCAGACAACCTTCCACTTCTCCTTTGCTTGAGCCCTCTGACAGAAATTGGAGCAGTTTTCAAGTTTCTAACATTTTAGTGTCTGATTGGCAGCACTGTTCTTGCCTGTTTGATCTTCATAAGACATGGGAAGATAAGCCTTGCTGAAAGTGATACTTTGAATATGACAAAACGATATTTAACTCTGGTGTAACCCAAATTCAGCAAACAACTTCCTGCTGGATGAAGCAGCACTAGCAAGTTGTCCTCTTCCCAGAGCTCTCAAGTACAGCACCACTCCCTATGCCTCTCTGGAAAAGGTAGCCAAAAGAGACCCAGTGTACCACCCCCAGTCTGCAAAAGTTCACACCAGCCCATCAGGTCGCATTTTAGAAGACCAGATTTGCTTGACAGAGATCTCTAAGTATATATACCTTGGTGTCTTGTGTGCTGCTTAAGCTATTATCTTACTATGAGTCTTAGTCCTGGTAGTTCCTTTTATCTGCTCTAGAACCTGCTATCAGTGTAACTTCCTTTATGCTGCCCCTCACCTATTGATCAATCCTCCAATGAAGTACAATAGCCAAAACACTCTTCACTTCAAAAGCTCCTGGAAATTTCCAATGATTTCTGCCACAATAGTCCCTCATTCCACCAAAGCAATGGGCAACCAAAAAAAACCACTTCTGCAATGGCCATTTGACATGAAGAGGTATTTCACTGATGTTTCTGCCTGTCTTGTGTGAACCTTTAGTGCTGGTAAGCACTCTGGCATGGTGATAACATGTATTTTCCAATGTTGTGTCTGGGAACAGCTGTAATGCACCAACCTATGCACCATGCAAACAGGCAAAATACAACCTTTAGCCTCATTTGGCCCTGAACAATCCTCACACACAAGTGCAGAACAGTTTGCATCACATAATGTGCACTTTGGCACGCAGACAGAATGCATATTTGTTCATATAACAAAGGACACCTAAATACATAAATTTTGGTGATGTGATGAACAGACTTCCAGTAATGTGGCAGGATATGATCCTCTTGTGATCAACACTAAGCTGCTCATCTTAATTAACTTGTTGCACCTCTTCTCATTGCACTCTTGCTCCTGTTACATTTTGGATGCATATCTGGGCAGGTGAAAGACCACGTAAGTGTCTCCTGCCACCTAAGTCAAAAGATCGGAGGGGCAGACATGCAGACAGAACAGAAGGATGGGATCCCTGCATTTTTTTTGTATGACCGCTGTGCTTTGAGATGTGTGACAAGGCCTGTGGTCCCCCTGGGTGGCGGGGAGCAAACTGCCAGAGCCACTCACCCATTTGAAGGCCAGATTTTGGCTGTACAGTGCCAGGAGTGCCTCCAAAGGCAGCATCACAGCTCACTCTTGCTTGAACCACCTGTGCCTGGAGGGCAATCTTGACCATTCCCTCTGGTGAACCAGAAGCGTTCAAGCTCTCCCTATTCAATCCACTTGACCTGCCATGAACCCCATCTTTTGCAGAAAGGGTCAGCTGTTGGTTAAGTAGAATACACCAGTAACTGCTCTAACTGTTGATGGCATTTAGTCAACTCTGAATTCATAAGAGATTTAAGGGCCCTTTCAAAACTGCTCCACTCCCCTGGAAGCAGGCACCAGAAAGCACTGCTCATGGTCTGCCACGAACAGGTGTCGTATTTGTTGAAAACAACTAAAAGGCAAGAGATCCATTAACATTCTTGCACAAGTCCAACAGTCTGCTCCAATAGACTTATAAAACCCTTCTGAAAAAAAAAGAAATAAAAAAATAAAGCAACTCATTCGCACAGGCAATTAAGTCCTTCCTCAGGAGACATTTCCATTGCTGCATTTTTTGAGCAATGTAAGGATAAGAGAATATTGAACAATTGAATGGACTTCACAATTCACAGGTGTAAATCTAGTGTAATAATCAGGTCATAAATCCTGAAGGCACACAGACAGCAACTAAGAAAACTTGTTCCACATGAAGAGTCCAAACTTACCTGGAACAAGGAAGTACAGGAGGTTTTATCTTTAAGGTTACCTCAATGACAAGTTATTCTGTTTTATTTAAAAATACCCTGTTTGTTCCTAAGCAGAAATAAAATATTCTGCAAGACATATGTTTTAGTATGCCTTGAATTAGAGGAAAGTCTTCACGTGCATCAGGACTACTTCACAAACACCCATAAATCAAGCATGCAGATGTCAGTGGTTTGTGTATGACCAAGTTTAGCCCTTCAAAACCAAAATGTGCAGCTCCTGAGTATGCTAATAAGAGCTGAGAATGCTCTATGCAAAAGCATAATGTGACCCAGAAGCTGAAAAAGTAATACTGTGGAATAAAATCTGTTTTATATTAAACATATGCAACCAAATGATTAGTGGAAAACCCAAAGGCAAAACATTTTGTCTTGACCTATTTTTTTTCTCAAATGTATTTCAAGAACTCCTTCTGACTGTATCTTCAAGTAAATTTAGAGATCTCAGCCATATGACATATCTCTGGGTTTCCTATTTCAAAGAACAATACAAAATGTGCATGGCAGGACTTGTGCTGAAAGCACCCCAACAGCAATTCCCGTCTTTAAATGGTGCATAATACTGTATTTTAATGAAGTTTTCCCCCTGGACTGAATCACAGAATCAAAGAACGTTAGGGATTG
>NW_010204690.1:11855-18494 GCF_000695765.1 Mesitornis unicolor | reverse complement strand
GTTGGGTCTTTCTCAGGTCTTTAGTAGAGTGAGTGCATCTGCCACAATGAGCTAACACTCTCAAAACACAGGTCCCCTAGATCTACAGTTGGAACTTTGTCCTCCTTTTCATTAAGAAAGAGCATTGTTTTGTATTTATATGCTGATCATTAAAAAAAAAATAAATTAAAAAAACCTGGTAAACTGGTGTTCTCTGTGCCCCATAATTCAAGGTTTGAAGTTACCTTTCACAGAGTCAAGAATATAATACTGATTTTGAAGCCTTTAGACCATTCCTGAGACTGACTTGTTTAAAGAAGCAACCATTTTAATGTGAAAATTAGCAAACCAGATTTTGGGGATCAGTAAAGCCTGTTATAAGACTTCCAAAATAGAGACTACTTCTGTTGTCATGTACTGTTCCAGTTAAGACACCAGACACTAGAGTCACTGTCTATCCAGTTAGTCATCCTGCATTGTCAGTATACCTCAGTAAGGGAGGTATATATCTTATGTGTTTATTTTTTGACCTTTTTCCATCTCTGTGTGTGACTTGGGAAGTCCACCAAAATCCACCTGTAGGATTCTGTCCCTGAGAAAGAATTGAGATGGCTTTATCTTTTTCTCACATTTTACATGTGAGTGTATGGCATAGGGAAGAAGAATGTGCTTTTTTCAGTGTAAAATTTTTTGGTTGCTAGTGATATGTATATGCTTGCAGGTTAAAAGTACATGGGGACTATACATCTTGAAAGTTTGTGTCACCAGTAAGTCACCTTTTTCATTGAATTTGACAGACAGCAGCGTTGAAGAGCTGAACACAGTAAGAGATTGTATGCTATGACTAAAAAATGGATAGTTTCTAAAGCCTGATAATGTTTATATCAGTTCTGAGTCTTTTGTGGAAAAAAATGTTTTCTGTTTTCCTTTGTAGAATTGCATATCACTGAATATCCTCAGAGCAGATTTGAGTCTTCAGAGTGCTACAGCGGCTGCTGAGAAGAACAGACTAGAATTGGAGTGTAAAGAAGGAACTGTACAGCTAAAAGCTGCAGAGGTAAACATTTCTATGAATACTGGGATATCTTGTGAAAACATCTCCTGTGGAAGCCTTTATGGTGTAGAAAAGGATATTTTACTGTCTGTTTAGAAATGGGTGTTTCTATTGCTAAATATTTAGCCTTGATTTCTGTAGTTTGACTTCAGCCTCTTAATTTAGAGCTGAATAGGACCTTTACCTTCCTCAGCTAAGAGAGCTAAGCTTCTGGGAAAACATACTGAACAGTCATAATGTCCTGGTTCTTTTTACTGTAAATCATAATATGAGTAAAAAGGCTGGCTGTTATTTGGAAGTGTTATTTTCCTTCCAAGTCTGTCATGAACAAGTAGCCCCAACTCACATGGAAGATGCAAGCTCAAGATGAACCCGAAAGTACTGTATCAGAGTAGAGCAGAGCTGTTTAACCTTTCTTTCTTAGCTTATTTTTTCATACTGTAATTAAATATCATTTTTGGAGGACAGAAAGGAGGATAAATGGTTCTTGTATTGATTGTATTAGGAAGCTGTGCTTTGTTCAGGTAAAAAGACAGTCTCTGAGGAATTAGTTCCACAGACAAGTACACTTTTCTAAGAGCAAAGGATGCTGTGATCTCTCATGGATTGCTGCATGAAGGTCAATTTTTGTATTTGTGTAGCAGTACAATCTTTCAGTGTACTGGGGGAAAACTGTTTAAGTACAGGATGCTAAGTTTTTTTTCTTAACTTGCAAGAGTCAGGTTCATTATAACCTACTTCTAACTCAATTTGATCCACCAAAAAAAAAGCTGTTAAATTGGAAAACAGTTCAAAAGGTAAGTGATAGTTATTTTGGACAGATATGCATGTGCAGAAAGTGTTACCTTGGCATATATTTAGAAGACTGCTTGAGGTTATAGGTGTCATCACTTACAGGAAAATTGGAAAGAGGAGAACTTCCTAAGAGGAGTAAAAGGTAACTTGAAGACAAAGACAATCCAGCATGTTACTTGTAAAATCACCATTGCATCAGTTCTCTCACATGATGCAACTGTTATTCAGACTTTATCAAAATCAAATGCTTTGTTGCTGGAGCTCAGTAGGGAGTAAGAATGGATGACAAAGCCATGAACCTCATGTGAGTAGTGTGTATCATCTCTGGGAAATTTATTTAATGGTTTTAGTTCTCTCTGTCCCTGTGTTTCTTATTGTGTAGAGAGTACCTTGGTCTGGTACATTGGTAGATGTCTCGTCAGATCAGTAGACAGGACTTCTAAGGTAAACGTTCTTAAAATTCTTGGTTACACAAAAATTGCCTCCTTCCCTAGTGAAGACATGTTTGAGTCAGCTGGGATTCCATCAGTTCTTGTTACTGGGTTGCATTCAATGACATAAGTAGACAAAATCATATCAGAACTTATATTTTGGATGATTGGTTCTAAGAATAGGATGGTTCTGTAAAGTTCTAGGAAACAGAAAAAAGCCCTAAAATCAGTAATCCCAATGATTAGTATTTTGAGAAGTTTGACTTCTCTGGAGGAAAACTATTCTGAGTATTCACGTGCATCTTAAGTTTTTGCATACGTGGAAGTCCAAAGCCATGCTTCTCCATATGGTGCATGTTCAGTCTTTTAAGTCTTCAGCCTGTTTGTTTTTTTTTAAGTTTTCTTTCCCATGTTGCCCTGTGAATGGTGTGTTTTTACGGTCTGTGGTTTGTTTCTTATTTTCTGCCTTAAGGGTTGCACTTTCTTGGGAAAAACAGTATTTCTTAGCTTCATTTCAAATCAAATGTTATCTGAAATAGTAAGTTTAAACTGGCCCTTCTCTCCAGCTTCTTAGTGGCTTTGGCTGTGATTTTTCTTTTTCTACAGCATTACTGTGTTAAGGTTGTCTTGCTCCAAAGTGGCGTGTGAGGACACCATCGCAACATTTCAAGGAAGTCTTGCAAACAGGTCGCTGCATGCTCTTTGGTAGATGCCTCTTAGGAAGCTGTAGTCACAGTCCTACACTGGTACAGAACTTTACTGAAATACTTGGATAAAAGTTCTTTCCAAGTTGGTTCTTATGCTATTGGCTGAAACATATGAAAAGCTCTGTCTAGGCTATGATTTTTCATGGTAGCATCTCTGTTCAAGGTGGCAATTCTTTCTACTTAGAGTTACTTTTTTATGTAGGTGGGTTTTATTTAGACACCCTCAGGAAATCAACATGAACCTTAACATTGTCATGCACTTTTAATTATATGAGGGAAAAGGAATAAAAAAGTGTATTTTTATTTATTTTTATTTGTCTAACTATTTTAGCATGTGGCCATGACAATCAAGTGGCACAGCTGAATGAAAATTGAGACTTACCTTGTTGTTGAACTGTCAGTGCATTTATTCTAGTATGTGCCTCATAACCACATCAAAAGTCTGTAGCTTCCCAGTCTTCCTGTTGAATGCTGAGGTTTTCCTCTGCCCAAACGTGTCTTTTCACACCATGAAGAATTTTGCTTGCCTTAGACTTGGATCAGGCATATTAAGTGTTGAATCTATTTCAGGTTTTCAGTGCCTAGAGATCAACACAAATATCTTGTTTCCTGCAGCTCTGCAGGATTTCAAGTGGGAGTTTTATGTATAGTTGGGAGTTGAGATTCCCCACTTCAGATGATTCAGAACTGATTTTGGTTCTAGAAATGGTCAAACACAGAAATATAAAATTTATATTTCTTGTATAAAATACATGGGTGTGTTGCCTTTCACTGGATCTTTTGCCTCATTGTCATGAGGTCAAACACATTTCAGATGCAGAAAACTGGCTTTGAAATATCTGGGTTCCAAAATACAGTCCAGTTTTAATTTAGAACTTTCTGAAGTGTTCCTAAAGAATTGTTTATTGAGTGTATCACAGAGCATATGCAGGTATGTAATGGAACCTAAGTGGCACAGTGGTGTACAGTTTTGTTTGTGCTAATTCAGAATGAGACAAGATGTAACCAAAACTTTTTGGCTGTAACTAAAAGCAGGGCCATCCTCCACTTATTGCCATTTTATCAGTATAGCTATAATGCCAGTCCTTCTTGCCCCCACGTGACATTTCCCTCCTTCTCTGTAAGAGATGTTTATGGGGTTAGGAGGGAAATCTAAAAAATATTTTTTTTTTACCTTTCTGAAAACATCAACACGCTGTAGAAAAATACCTTTACAGTGGATTTTTGAAGATTGTGAAATGCTTACCTTTAATGCAAAATCTTATTGCTCAGGGAAGGGAAGGGAAGGGAAGGGAAGGGAAGGGAAGGGAAAACAGGGGGTTTGAGTTGATACATGCTGTAGAGAATAGCAGCCCTAATTCTTGGTGCTTGGAGTGAGAACTCCATTGATGGTCACTCATGATCATATGTGTTATTACTGCTTCTGTTGTATTTAGTAAATAAAGATTAATTAAATTTCCAGAAAGTAATGCAAGTTGCTATCAGTGTTTCTGTTCTGTATTTTAAAAATGTAGAATAAACATTTATCTAACTGTATAATCTCCAAGTGAACACTCTTTGAATTTATTTTTTTTGCCACTGGAGGGCTCCCATATTTAACTGAAATACTCAGCAATAAATATTGGGAAGATTGGGAAGATCAAGCTCTCTCAAGTGTAGGAACATAACTATACTTTCCAAACTCTCAGAAGAAAGTTCTGAAGGAAAAATATTGTGCATATGGATTTTGAGTTTGAATTTTCTGATTCTGAAAAAAGTGAAAACAGTGATTTCCTATGGTGTAACTGTCTGTTAAAAAGATGGGTTGCATGCATAATCACTGAATAAATGTATAGTAAAATATCATGGGTTAAAATGTCCAGTGTCTTGGTGTGTACTCCACTTCTAAGCAGTTGGCAGCTCCCAGCTGTCTGCGGTTGGGTGCTCACCTGGGCTGGGAGACAGCAGTAAGGAGTTACTCCCAAGCAGTGCTGGCTCAGCATCTGGAAGCAGCAGGCCTGCAGTAGGTACCACCTGTGTGGACATAAGTGAGTGAGATTTCTGAGGGCAGAGGGGAAGAGATACTTAAAGCTCTCCAAGTTTTTTTCCTGAATACTGCTTATTTGAGATAATCTTTAGTTTAGTGTTTCATGACAGTATCATATTTTGTGTACTGTATTTTAACTACTGGTGTGGTAACATTGCGTTATGAAAGTCATAGGACTGGTTTGGCCACTTTACCTGTGGTAAGTTCCATAGAGTTTAGCCTTGCGACCACTGTTCAAAACCAGAAACTGTACCTGCTTTTCACTTATTTTTCAGCACTAGTTTAAATATTATGTATGTTTCCAGTTTGTATTTTGGTGGCTGTGTTACATAGGTAGAATATGGAACAGCAGAGGAAGTACTTCTGATTGTTTAATGATAATAGTTACTCTGTAAAATTTCAGCTAAAATACCATTGCTTGTACATCATGTCCACCATGTTTTCCCAAGCAGATAAATAGTTAAATGGGAGCTAATGAAAAATACAAGGCTCATAGTAGCTCTGTTTTGACTTATAGGGAATTTCCTGTAAAATAGTCTCTTTGAGACATATATTGAATTTGCATGCACACTTGTATAGTTGAGAGAAAATAAATTTAGCTATATTACAAGAACATGTTCACCTTGGTATTTGTTGACTTCAAGCAGAAATGCAGAATGAGTGCTCTGTGTTGAAATAAACGTTTTTGGTATTTAAGCAGCCTGATTTCACCTACATTCTCTGATTTGGATGTTGTTTGCTGCCAGTGTGCTAGTGTCACTGCTGGAAATATATAATAAAAGTTAAAAAAATTTTATCTTAATATCTTTTCTAACAGAAACAGTTTCATGAACTGGATGATAGGAAGCAAGTTCTTACAGAGAATTGCAAGGAATTGCTGAAAAAGGCTCGACAGATCTGCAAACTGAGTGCGGATCAACATATTCCAAAAGAATTCCAGACTGTATGTATGAAGCCAAATCTCCATGTATCTCTCAAACTTTGGATGATGTACACCATTCTAACTTCTTTAGCAAGGAATATTGTATATTTTGTATTAGAAGACTACCAGTAAAGGATCATGTGTGCTTCTGTTAGTGTTGACTTACACATTCTCACTCACCCTTTTAAAGCACCCTTAAATAGTGCTGGGATATCCTCTGCCTGTCACTTTGTTCTGTGCACAAGAGAGAGAAAATTTCCACTGAAATTTCCATTAAATCCAGAGTCTAGTGTTCACATAATTAATTAGGGGCCATATTTTTCTAACCTCTTGTTCTTCTTACAGAGCAACACAAAAGAACTAAAATCTATGCCCTCCTACTTACCTGGAGGTCTTCCTGGCCTCCAGAAGTCTTTATATGACTTAACTAGCACTGTCCCTGGCTTATACCAAGTCTGTGAACAACTGTATCTGCACAATGTAGGCAACTAAGGAGCAATAAATTGTTTATTGTTTAGTTGTAATGTAGTAGCACTTCTAGACTTCTTTCTCTGTCCAGAATAGTTTGTAAAGGAATCTTGCTGTGTTAAATTTTGAATATGTGACATCCTGATTAAAAGTAACAGTATATTTTATGGCTTATTCAGTTTCTTTTTAGCAAACTGGAGTCCTTCATTAGCATTGCTGTGTAACACATGCATCCTTTCTCTTGTAGGCTTTTCAGG
>NW_010204690.1:0-11824 GCF_000695765.1 Mesitornis unicolor | reverse complement strand
TCCGAACACGTTGGAGGAAATCGATGCTTTTCTGAATGAAGAGAAAACTAGGGTCTCCTGTTTCACAGGCCTGAATGCTTCAGTATGTTCACTGCTTTCCTTCCACCCTCTTTTTCTCCCCCTCCACCCATATTGTACTTGCTTCCTACTCTCTGCTAGATCTCTTGGTATAATAAGCTAGACAGCAGGAACAATGTACTGTAAATACCAGATACTGTATCTATTAGAATTTTAAGTAGGAGCTTCCAAAAGAACAGTGTGTTCTGTACCTTTAAAAAAAAAAGTTGCAGTAACCTGAAATAAGCAATGCTTTACAGTTTCTTTGCTTTAAACGTAGAAATGTATCTTGTTCAGTGTGCAATAATCTATGTAATTGTGTTTTAACAGAATCAGTGTAGTGTAGTATTTTTACAGTCAAGGTTAGAATTGGCAAACATTTTGTTGACTGCTTTTTTTTTTTTATCCTGGCAGGTTGTGGAAGACTATGATAGGCAGATACAAGAAATACAGCAGTTGACGGAATATCTAGAGGAAAAGAAAAAGGAATTGGATAACTATAAGCAAAACATTTCACAGGTAATAGCTGAAATTATCACTTATGTATCAGTATGTCTTTATTAGAATAGAATATATGTACAGAAATAAAGGGTAACAGTGTAAACTGAGATGTTAGTTTCTGTAATTACAGTATTTTTTAATTTAAAAGCTTTTTCTAAAGGAAAACTCAGTTATTAAAAGTGGTTTTACATGGATATATCTACTTCTAGGTTAAAGAAAGGTGGCTAAACCCTTTGAAAAAGATGATTGAGCGAATTAGTGAGAAGTTCAGTAGCTTCTTTAGTTCTATGCAGTGTGCTGGTGAAGTTGATCTTCATGTGGAAAATGAGGTATGATTTATTTTTCATATGGAAGGATAACTACTGTTTTCATGAATCATGTTTTGCTTGTATATTGCTAGAGAAAAAATAAGTTGTCGTTTGGATTGTAGGAAAGATGTTCTTCTAAAAAACATAAGGCACTTTTACTGATTAATATATTTGTACTATAACTGAATTACCAGTCTGATTAAAGGAAAATGAGTCTTTGTCCAGATTCATTGGACTTCAACTCGCTGACTTTTGGAAGCTTTTTGTGACTTAGAGGGCTTGGTTAGAAGCATTGTATTTACTTTACTATACTGAGCTGTAACTCAGATTTATTACGTTAGTGATTTAGTTTTACATTTTTAGCTAATTTGTACTATTCTATTATTTAATGGCTAGACCTACTATTATTAAGTGTTGCACTGATTTGGTTCTCCATGTAGTTTCTGTTCAAGTCTGCTGACATTTTGTCTGCTTTGAAAGTAGCAATTATTTGGCCCAGTCTGTTATGCCCTCAGGGCTTACCTCTGATGAAGGGTTTAAAACATCAATAGCACCTTGGGGAGAGATATAAAGTGCAGTGGACTGAAGAGAAATTGGATATTTCGTTTTAAGTTGGTCTTTGTAATGATGATTTTAAGGCTCTCATATGTAATGCATAGACTCAACAAGAGTGAAAGTTGACACAAATATTGTTTTGCTGTTATAAATTGCTCAAGCAGCATTTCTTAACATATTTGAAGTGGTAGTTATTACTGAGGGCAGAAGAGTGACTGAGAAGGCTCTTTACATGAACTGCATAAAAATGTTTACATAGAAACTAGTGTTATGAAACAGTAGGACATTAAAACATGGACTTTTTGGTTCTTTTGATAGTTATCTACAAAGTCAGATCTTGTATTTTATCTAAAAGTAAGTTGAGAGAGAATACACAGGAAAACAGTAAAGCAGTTTAAAAGGAAAGGGAGTCTGGACTATCTTTCTGAATATCTTCTTTGGTGGGTCTTTTCTCTTGTAAAGATGTGACAAATAGCTTAAGAGTTTAGCTAATGGTACTGTGTCAATTACTAAAACTTTTTCGGGGAGGGATCAATGCCTATGATACAGAGAGGTGGATAGTCTGTACTAAAGCTTGGATTCCTTACCATTCTCTGACACTCTTTTGCTCTGACTTATAAATATCACGAGAGACCCTTGAGGTAGTATTATCTCTGTTAGAAATATTCATGTGACACTGAAGTTCAAGGCTTTGTTAGCCTGCCCTGCAGGAACCTTGAGATCTGATGATGTTCTTGGTGATAGTACCTACTGTGTGAAATACTTCACTAGGTTCTTCCTTGGTTTCCTAGCAGAAACCTCGGTGAATGTTCTGACTTTCCTTAGTAGCACTTGGTAACCAGAATTCAGAGTGCTAGCAGTGATAAAACTCACCTTCCTTGATTCCTGCAGGGAATTTTGAGCATCACTCTTGGCAGGTTCTGGAATATCTGTTGGTTACATGAACTGCTATTCCCAGTAGCATGACAACAAAGACCTGACTTTCTGATGCCATTGCAGCTGTCCTGGAGAGCAGATTTTTTTTTTATTGGAAGTTTAACCAGCCTGTACCTTGTAAACTTCTCTGAGCCTAGTTTCAGTCTGTGCCAATGCATCTGAAATTACAGTGGGCCTAGAAACCTTGGGTCATGTGTTTTACTTCTCCTTACATGAAGTTGTGTTGTGTTCTTGATGTCCCACAACCCCGTCCCTTTCCAAAGAGCATAGCAAAAGCTCTGCAAGTATAT
The DNA here is from genome assembly GCF_000695765.1 of Mesitornis unicolor. Classification (NCBI taxonomy): domain Eukaryota; kingdom Metazoa; phylum Chordata; class Aves; order Mesitornithiformes; family Mesitornithidae; genus Mesitornis; species Mesitornis unicolor. The sequence goes on along the minus strand of NW_010204690.1, from coordinate 9,177 downwards.
GTTAGAGAAGAAATAGAAACTAAATTAAGGATATTTTTTCACTGCACTATTCTAAATATTCCTGGTCATAAGCAAGCCAGATTGTGGGTCTCTTTGATTGTTCCTGACAATCAGGTACCAAATCCTACTATAGTAGAGAAAGTTCACCTAAGCTATGGTGCTGTTGTCTTCACTGATTAGGATAGTGTCTTATTAGCACCCCTTAGCAAAATATCGTGTCCAGAAATCTCAGTGCAGCAACATTCATTTGTTTTGAAAGCATTTCCCCATGATTTTCCTTCTTAGATTCCTAACTATCAGGCATGGCTGTCAAACTACAATCTGCAAATCTGAGAAGCTAATTATTCTGATAAGCTGCATTAAGTGCCAAAGAAGAAGTTTCTTCCATAGTGGGGAAGAATGAAATAGTAACCAAAATCAGCTTGCAAATAGTTGTATTAAGCATTGCTTTGTTTTAATGTGTCTGTCATGAGCATCCCTTCTCAAGGCAGGTCTTCATTTTGTCTTTGGAAGTGCCAACCTATTGCCAACAGCAAAAACATCAAGAGTGAGAAAGGTGACCTGTCTTCAATATTGAGAAAAGTTGGCACTTAGCAAACATGAGTTTATAAGTATGTCAGGTCACCTGCTTTATCTCCTGAAGTGTGTATGCATTTTCCTCTGCCTCAAGGATTTGCAGCTCCATGTTTCTGTAATACTGATACACCAGAAGCAGCAGAGTTTTGTAGTACACGGAGGTAAATACCAGTATAAGACTGTACAGTTTTCAGTCCTGAGGATGTTTGACTGCCTGCAGATGTAGTAAAACACCAAGAATACCAGCAGTTGGGTTGTTCTTCTGATTTAGCAGATTAGCTGATCTGAGAGTATTTGATAGATCCTCTCCAATGTTAGATGCTATCTGGTGTGGATATTACTTATCCCAAAGCAAGATCTGAAGGTAGCAAAGAAGCTGAAAATTGTTCCTACAGACTTTTAAGTTTCTTAAGGCATCTGTAAGACTTTAAGATGGTATGGTTTATTTACTTCATGGTGGCTTTTAGACCTTGTGCTTCATAAAAGCTGGCCCTACAATGGGATTCTGCTCTGCCAAGTCACCCAGGTTCATATGCCTTTTGATGACTCTGGTAGGTGGCAATTTGAACCAAACTCGCGTGTGCCGGCGTCTGTGGGATGGACTCCTCATTCCCTCTGGCACAACTGTCCCTTCTAAATCTAGAAGTATTCTTTGAGTAACCATTAGGAGTCACCTCCATGTTCTACCTTTCTTCTAAGCAATACTGTTGTGTTATCAGAAGAAAGTGAGTCAATGATCTTCAAGTACAGGATCTACACTTCTGCAGTGAATATGGATAGACCTCTTGAAACTCATATTCTTGAAACTTTTGAATACTCTGTGTAGCTCTCCTTTACTTGATAGGTGCATATAAAGATTGTATCTTGCATAAACTGAATAGTAAGCAATCAGTATGGGCTTTCTGCATTGGAGCTTGCATTCCAATTCCTGCACTGAGCTTACCTGAACTTCAGAAATATTAGCAAGTATTCAAAAGATTTCTTTTTTCCCCTCAAATCATGAATGTATTTCCTTGCATAGGCCTTCTTTTGAACTACATCTGTTATTCCTACACCTTTGCACCATTGACTCAGACTGCTGACAAGTGTCATTTTTCCATTAAAGAAAAGTCCTGGGTTGGAATCCTTGTGTGTGGTTTTCCTGACTGAGTATGAAAGTGAAGTTGCTGTCATGCTAGATTTTGTAGGGGCTTTGTATCTAGTAGTGGAGGAAAAGAGAAGGATTTATTTAGACTGCTTGCAGTTTTAAGAGGTCTGGATGGAATCTTAAGCTTCAGAAGTTAACATTGTCACAGGAAGGGAGTGATATTGAAAATTCTCTAACTAAAAATAATAGATGAGAGTTAAGAAAAATTATATGAAACAATTAATACGTTGATATTAAACTGAACCTGGGTAGTTTGTAGACCCCTGTAGAACATTTGATATAAATGTCCTTTAATTTGCATGTCATTATCAAACAAGCTGTGGTACAGAGAAACTCAGTTTAACAGGTACTGGTTTTTATAGGAGGAATACGACAAGTACGGGATTCGCATTAGAGTCAAGTTCCACAGTAGGACTGAACTTCATGAATTGACTCCATATCATCAGAGTGGAGGTGAGAAGAGTGTTTCCACTATGCTGTACCTGATGGCTCTACAGGAACTCAACAGATGTCCTTTCAGGGTTGTAGATGAAATAAATCAGGTGAGGATCAATAGTGCAGTATATCACCTCTTACAATACAGAGCTTATGACGTGGTAGAGAGAACAGACTTTTTTTTTTGTCTTTTAGGGAATGGATCCAATGAATGAGAGAAGAGTTTTTGAAATGGTTGTCAAAACTGCTTGTAAAGAAAGCACGTCTCAGTACTTCTTTATTACACCAAAGGTGTGTGGTTCAAAATGAAATTGAAAATTTCATATGTAAGAGAGTTGAACTTCGTGTGGTAATGTCCCTATAAACACTGTATAACTTATCTCTGTTTTATGTAATAACTTAATACTGTGAGAGAATTTGTCAGTTTTAAAGACAGTCCTAGTAAGAATTCAGACAGCTTATACCAGGGCTCTTCTCATCATAAACACAGTCTGGAATTGTGGCCTTTGTGGAAGTATCACAAGTAAACCACCAGTGGTCAGGGTACTGTGTAACAGAGCTGTCAAATGTAATGTTTCTAGCTCACACAGAATTCGGTTTGCCACAGAGACCAACTTCTAAATAAGCCAGGTAATGATATTGGCACAGGCTGGTGCTCCTGGCATCAGAAAAATTAGAGGAGTCCCACGTTAATGGAGGAAAACTATTCAAGTAATAATCTGAGACTTAAGTTCAGAAAAGGTCAGTGCTATGCTCCATAGAGAATGGCTTGAGAGGACTTTTTCAATCAAGAGGCACCAATGCCTAATTGTGCTTGTCTGTTAAAATAAATTTTAAAAATTGTGATTGACTTACTGGATGATGTACCAGTGTGATGCTGTGGTAGGGTGGCTGTTCACCTGCACTTTTAACAGAGGCTAATGCCATATTCAACTTGATCCAAGACAGATTGAACCAGTAAAGGTTACTTGTACATCAAAGAGGCAAGCATTCAGTAATGGGCTGTGTGCTTTTTATTAAGAGACCAGTTCTCCTGCATCCCATACTTCGCTGTATTTTAGAAAATCTGGCTGGTATGTGCTATTGTTTTCTGTTAGCAGAAACAATGTTTCTGTTAGCAGCAAACAATAGCACATTATTGTTTCTCAGTAGCATTTGAAGGACCTCAGAAAAGCCACCTACAGCATTTATCTGACTGAAAGTAGGAGAAAGGTGGTGCTTGTTGCTCCTTCTGATTTTGCAGTATACTTACCTCCACATAGTTTGGTCGTTTCCTGTCCTCATCACTTCTGTCTTGTTTTGTGTGTTATGTACTGCCTTTTGTCTTGCGAATTCTCTCCTTATTGGATCTGCTTTTCTGTGCTGTCTCCTGCTTTGAGAAATAAGCAAGTGGTTTGCATGTTGAAAAGATAGAGATAGCTCTACTAACTTTAATGTCCCACACGTAAGGGACTGTAGAAGATGACTGTCTGGGGTTCAAAGTCTGTTTTAAAAGTTGTGCTTATTGTCAGATAGAGAAGGGGGAAAATGACTGTGTAGAGCTAACCAGAAAGATCAGAGTAAAAATGAGAAATCAGAAGTAAGAAATTTCAGAAGCTTAAAAAAGAAGTCCATTTAACATTATGGTAAAAAGAAGATCAAGAAATATGTTGCACCTCTATTCGGCAACAAGAGATGGTATTATGAAGACATCACTGAAGATATTTCTTTCTTCTTTCCCCCCTCGATCAGCTGCAAGTTGGTGATCACCACACTTGACATGATGAAGTTTTAGTGGCCTACCACAAAGAACATTATTGAGATAGCACTTTGTGTGAAGGTTTGAGCTGATGAGATAGTTTGAGTGAGATGTATCAGAGGATAATTAAAAGGCTGTACAGAGCAGGCTGAGGAGAAAGCCAGACTCTGCTCCAGTGGCTTGCCTGACCTTCCTGAGCCTACACTATCACTTACTAGAAGGAAAGTATGTAATCACATACTAGAAAGTGTGACAAATAGTCATACTAAGCTAAGTTTCATGTGTGTATCCACTGGGTAAAGGAAAAACAGTTGTCATGTGTTTTTTTCAGTATGTTGACACATGCTAGCAAGCTATTTTTTTTAGGTGTAGATTAATGTACACTAGAATTGACTAGGAAAATCGTATTCTGAATAGTTTTGATTCATTGACAGATTGAGTGGATGAACTGAATGTGTTCCTTGGGAGTTAGTCTTGGGTTTGAAAATCAGTATTTTTAATATCTGAAGTATTTTTTAATCTGAAGCAGATTATATTTCTTAAACATGCAAATATCACCATTTTGGGAGTGAATGCTGCTTTACTGTAGAGCAAGATTAGAATTCGAAAGAATTTTAGATTAGGTAACTTTATTTGAAAACAGGATGCATTTCAGCATAGACAAGTATAGGACTTGGTATTTTAGTGGAAAATACCAGCAGCAGTGTCTGGTCTAAGGAACACATATTTAAATGACTGGGGGGAGAGAAGTTTCTGTGGATGACAAGTCAACCATCAGTTGCAAGTAAATTGCTGAAAGTCACCCTGATCACTGCAGATAACCCTACAGCTTACATGACATGTATCCGTCTGCTGGGCTTGTGTCTGTCAAGCTTTGGACTATGGTAAGAGTCCAGCTTTGGCTGTTATGCTTCAGAAAAGTAGTACAGTGACTGTAGTAGTATAGTTAATTCAGAGGATAGCAGTGCAACTTTTAGTAAGTTTTGAGTTCCCGCTAATGGAAATTGCTTAGCTCAGAGGAGGACAAGGCTGAAGAGAGACATAATAATTGTGCTCAAGAAACTACCTCTTGCCTTGCCCTGGCAAAAAAGGAAAAACAGCCAATATTCTTTGCCCATTGTGGATGTGGCAAAAAAATAATGACCACATTTGCAGCAAGAAGGTACAGATTAGATATGAAGATTTTCTTGTAGTAAGAATAATGAAGCGTGAAAGTTGCTGGAAGAATGAGTGGAGTCTCCTTGGGGTTTTCTAGGAACAAATATATATCATCTGTCAGAAAGGCTATAATCCTACTATATTGCACTTTTGAGATCTAAGGTTTTACGTAGAGCTCTTTCACCTTTTTTAGATAATGGGGAACTTTCTTCTAGCTATTTTAACTTTGTTTTTTCTGTTTTTCACCAGCTTCTTCAGAATCTCACTTACAATGACAAGATGACGGTGCTGTTTGTCTACAATGGACCTCTTATGTTGGAGGAAAGCAAATGGAACTTAAAGTCTTTCTGTAGGCGGCGGCGGCGACTTGGAAGGATGGATGAACAGTGATACATACATACATACATACATACATACATAGATATATATATGTATATGTATATAAAAATGTATCACATTTTTGTATAGCTTTTTGGAACACCTAGCTTTCAAGACTTCAGAAATCACAGAAGATGAGAACCTGCAAAGAGCTGATGATTAAAAACACTGATTCCTAAGACTTGCGTAAAAGCATAGCAGATTTGAAGTGCATGGTTTGGTTTTGTTTTTCTAAATCTTTTGTAATGGCCTCTTTCTCCAAAGAACCTACTTTTTCTCAATAGTAGTTTCAAATACAAAGGAATTTTCCTGTATTTTGCTATTTTATCAGTAATGTAGCACCAGAACTATAGTTAATTTTTCTAGGTTATATTGGACTAATGCTACCATCTGGTCTATTTGTTGGGGGTATTTTCCAAAAGTTGGAATTTGCCTTTGATAAATAGTGTTCACCAAACTTTTCCTATTGAAATGGAAACTTTTCAAATTAAGATGATGATGGGTAGAAAGAGAATGGTTTGTAAGTAGTTGTGCATTGGGTTATGTGTTGTGGTAATATACCTGAAGTTAATATAAGGAATATACTGTTGTTAGAGTAATATACTTTATTATTGTTATTTATTAATTTTGAGCTAATGTTCCATTTTGTATTCCTGGAAGGATAACGTCTTTATTTTTCTAGCAAGTCTCTCTCGGCAAGGAGACTGACAAAGAGCCAGGTGTTTTTTAAACAATGAGCTAGTTATCTTGCAGAAGTAAAACTAAGCAATATATAACTTTGTTGTTTTTTTTTTTAAGTAAAAGTTGATACATGTGTTTGGTGATAGATGGAGAAAATAGCCCTGCTGATTTTGCATGTAAGTTAAAACCAGGAGGCTTTTTACAGGGCTTTGGCTACATTGGACTGATTGTATATGCAATGGGTTTTCAACAGATTGCCATAAAATTCATGAGTGGAGTTTTGGCCATAACTGTTAAGCATTTGAAAGTAGATGTTATCAATGGAATGCTGAATACATAAGGTAAAGTCTGAGTTATTTAGTTATCAGTTAAAAAATGTTAAACTTAGTGCTGAATTGTTAAGGGTATGATATGTAAAGAAATGGAAACTATGATTTGTATGTACATTTTACATAAAAATGATTGAGTCTCAGGATACCCTCTGAAAATATGTCATATCCTTGTTTTCATAGAAGAGTAGCCTTCAATAGAACTTTATGCAAAATTTAGTTTCCACTTGATTTTTTTTTTAATAGGAGTTTTAATAACAGCATCCTGTCAATGAACTTTGCTAATGGAATTGATATGTCAGGCTTTTTACATTGGAATGTTAGAAATAAAATACCCCACTGCAAAATATAAGCTAAGATCTGAAAGGTTTTGGGTATTACAAGTTAAGTACTTTAATTCTTGTTTTGAATAGAGGAGCCTTTAAGGGAACAGAGAACTACACATTCTTATATTGAAGGCCACTGTTGATCAATGGAGCTCTGTCTGACTGTGAAATTAGTTCCTGGAATAAGTTCCATGAGGATTAGTGTCCATGCACAAATATTTGACAGAAGAACTAAAAGAGTGTGGAAACTCGGGCTGTAGTCCAAGGATTGAGTAGGCCACCAGAGTATCTGTGACTTAATTGAGGCTACAGGCCTATCTGTTTGCTACATTGCAAGATCTTGGTTTTAAATATATTCTTTGATCTTGTAACCCTGAACTTTTAAGGTTAATTTTGTTTTAATTGAATGGAAAAACATACATGCTGTTTAGTCTCTGAGAATCAGTATATGAAAAGTGCGATTTGTTTTCAGTGTCTAAGTGAAACTACTTACATGAACATGTGTTAGGACTCAATTCTTCTATGGCTAGACAGCACTGATTGACTGATCTTAATGCTGTCATCTTAGAACTTCGTGGGATTTCTTCCTAGAGTTCAGTTCCTTTCTCATGTTTCGGGCTGAGGTATGAAATGTAAGTCTGACTTATTTCAAAGGGATGGCACTTCAGATCTTGCCTCAAACTACGTCTTCTGGATACATGCCTGCCATACCACACAGGTGAAGAGGTCTGTGGATGTTTGCATTTTCCTTGGAGGTCTGTCAACTGTAGACTGGAGGTCTTGTTTTGGGCCTATCTGCCTACAGTCTTAGTATGACAGTCATACTAATTTACCCCAAACAGTGTAATGAGCTGCAAAACTGTACCACTGTCGTGTTACAGACCTACAGAGCTTCACTATCCAGCAGCTCTGCTAGCTAAAGCCATTAAAAAAGAACTGTAAAAAAAAAACTTTGTGTATAAAAGCAGACTTTTCTATTTGCAAATGGGCTGTACGTCATGGCTGCGTGTCTCCCATATGCATGTTGGTAACCTGCCAATTTGTGCAACAGGTGCATCCTGTCCGTATACAGAGAGACCTTCAGGCTTAAAAGGAAGCCTTTTGAGCTGGATAGTGTATTCCATGGAAATCCATGCTGAGTTGCTTAGTGTAGCTGCAGCGCTATTTAGCATTCCTTACCTGTCACTGCACCCTTCTGTGCAGCCAGCTTCCTTGCTCTTCCTCATGGCTTGCTACTGCTGTTCAGCCAGCTCCTCAGGGACTCCTGCTATAAAAACCCATGGAATTTTATTTCAGTATTAACATGGAGGAGGAGGGGATGAGTGGGAGTTTAGGTTAAATACATATGTAGTATCCAACTTCTCCTGATGACTAGTCAGGACCTCTCAAAAATATAGAAGTAGAAAGACCCCAAATAGTCCTGACAGCTGAAGTATAAATTGGGCCTCCTCCAAGAATAGCTGCTTCTCCGTGTTGTTTAGACCAGGTGAAGACTATGACAAAGATCCTCTTCCACCACCAGCTGAAGTTCTGACAAACATCTGTGCATGCGTATTGAGACAGAGAGGTGCAGCATGGAAATTGTAACTTACTCTGAGAAATAAAAAGATCTTGAGAAGAATACTAAAACCCACTTATAAATCACCTTTTACTGTGTTGCATGGCACTTGTACATGTACATCATTGTTAACAAGGAGAGACTGCTTAGAGAAAGCAGCAAAGTAGAATGAAGAAGGACTCTTGCACAACTACTATGCTTTTAAAATGCTTACGTGAAGCTTGGGCATTTATTGGAATAAAAATTAATGAGGCCTGTTAAAGCTGTTGCTGACTGGGAACATTTCTTCTCTAGGCTTTGGAGCTAGCGAGAGACGATGAGACACAGAGCTGGTCTGGGCTGCAGCGTGCTTACTGAGAAGTACACTAGGTGCTCTTCAGAGTCCAGGAGAGGCACCTGCTCCAGGCCTAATAGCAAATTTTATTTGAAGTTAACACTACTGAAGACTTGTGTGTATGGCTTATGCTAAGATGTCCCCTCTTCCGTTACTAAGCTCTCTGATGCTTCCTTTCTAGAAGCTTTAGGACCACATACAAGCGCTGATTCCTATGGATTGTGGAAACTGGCTTGGGTTTCTTTCATGAGCCTGCAGTTACCTGCTTCTTCCCTGTCGTGGTTTAGGCCCAGTGCATAACAGCACCACGATGCCCCAAAAAAGGGCTAGTCAAAAGGAGGACTGGGAGGGCTTCTCACCACTTAAAAAGGTCACAGCCAAAAGACAAGACTCATCATAAGGAATAAAAACAAAACAATTTTAATTTGTTACCAACATCAGAGTAGAACAATGGGAGATGCAACCAGATCTTAAAGTAAAAAAATGCCTTCCCCCCACCCCTGCCTTCTTCCCGGGC
>NW_010204689.1:22139-34998 GCF_000695765.1 Mesitornis unicolor | reverse complement strand
ATATATATATATATTTTTATTTACTTCTTTTATATATATATGCACACACACTAATATGCATACAGAAATTTATAGTCCATATACATTCTTTAAAAGTTCCAAGCAAAGCAGAAAACAGTAAATTGTCTTGCTTATTTAATGCACAATAGATGATGGGCAGGCTATACATACCTGGTGTGTGTGTATGTGTATATGTACATATTACATATACACACACTTGCACTTTTTTTTTTGGCCATTGTTAGAGAACTGTTTTTAAAGAACAATAGGTGGGGCTAATCCAGCAAACCTGCCAGATGACAGCTGCAGATCTGACATACTTGCAAGATGAAGCATATTAGGTGAAATGCTGTAAGATGTCGAGAGGCAAATATCTTCAATACACAACACTTCTCTCTTGTGGTGAGAGGGCTCTGCAATGCTAAAGAAGCAGTTGCCCTCTGGCAGGATCAGTGTTGAAAGGGTCTTTTGCAAGATTGGTTTTTAGCCAGATAACTCAATGCCAAAATGAGGCAAGGAAGAAGATAATCACTCAGTGAGTGCCTTTAAAATTATTAAAGGGTTTGAAAGATAATTTTCTTCTGCCTTTTGGTTCAGAAGCTTCTAGGCCTGACCCCTGTATCTATCACTGTAAAGGAAAACACCACTATTCCAGCAGGAGCAGGATCAGGCCATTTGTTTACCCAAAGTATAAGCTTTCCTAGAGATGACAATTGACCACAGGAGTTGAAATCTACAGATGACCCTGGGGCTCCTTGATACATCTCATGAAAATATGCTTAGTGTTTCACATGCTCAAGGAAAGTGAAGAGCCACATCCTTACTCAGATCACTAGGTCAAAAGAAAAATTAGATTGTAATTAAGCATGTAGAAACAGGGAAGTACTAATATTAAGTTTATCTGGGCCTTAGGGGTATAATCTCACAACCTTGAAGTAACCACAGTGGGATTTTAATGCCCTACCACAAAAAAGCAAAGTGAGGCAGTGGAGATAGGATCATATAGCACAGTCCTGGCTCCAAAAAAGGCCTGCAGTGCGATCGGGACTCCTTGTTTCCACATGCACGTCAAGTAAGAAGGCAGCAGGGATCCTCTGGGCAGCCCAGGCACTACCATGTGGGTAAGATGCATTTTTCTAGGAGTTCTAGAAATTATCTATTCCCCAAAGTAGTTTCTGAACTGTAGGAAGAAGTAATTGTCTTTCGTTGCTCTTGGCTGGCTTCTTCTGTACCCGTTTCTCTGTTTTTATCTCACCCAATCTATTCCTCCCCAAACCTACTCTCTAGACACAGCGCTTCATGCTAGAGCAGCCACAGAATCACAGATGAGCAATGGCAGAAATCTCGTTCAGTTTCGGTACACCTGAGATGAATCACACTGGTGGATGCAAGCTTAGACTCCTCCAGTACTTTCGCTGCCAGTGACTAACAAAAGGCCGAGTGTGAAAATGTGGTTTCTCAATAATTATAGAAGAGCCAAATTTAGGTAGATTCTAAAGGAGGAGCTGAGAGGATACCACCCTGCTGCATTTTATTGCAGTACATGACAGACGAACCATAAATAAATTAACTACACTGGGCAATACATATTTCCCTGCTGCTAGATCATAAAATTATTGAATCATCACTGTTTCAGGCTAAAGTTATGCTCAGGCAATCATATGACATGGAAAATCTTAGTTTGAAGTTTAAAAACTTAAGACACGAGCTTAATAAAGTCATAAATTTCCGAAAACGTGCTTTTGTAGTGGAAAATATTAGGCAAGCCTTGCTATATGTTTCTTCCAGTTCTTATGACATATAAGTTTTAAAACCATTCTTAGCTACATTTCCTACTCAGATCAAACACATGTGTACCTGTACACCCATTACTATTACAAGAGTGAGTCTTCTACCATTGCTGGAAGTTCTAATTGCATGCCACAGTAGTTAACAGAAGGCTTATCTCATACATGCACACACATGCACATAATTTAAAACAAAGTCTGAAAGAGAAAATTGCCAAATATCTTTCTGTGACAAATGTGAAATTGTACAAATGTCAGTACATGTAATTGTAAATAAAATAGGGAAGTAAAAAGCTCAAAATAAAGGTCAGTGAAAGCTGAAATTCTCCCTCCTAGACATAATACAGTATATAAAGTTATTACCAGGCTTTCCAGGCCCTGCACAACTTTGCCCCTTTCTACATCTCATCTCTAGTTGTTCATGACCTCTGCTGTGCCAGTTCAACTTACCTTTCCACTATCTAAGGTGTTTATATAGCCCCCATTAGTGTAGTACTGGAAAAAAAGTCTCACGATCTTTTAATGTTTTTATCACTGTGAGATAGGGAGAAGCTATTATCCCTACTTTATACTCAGGGAATCTAGGTAAAGCAAGGATAAGGCACATTTTTTTAAGTGCTCAGACTCTAGCATTAAGCTAAAAGAGAAAGTCTATATAGACACATCAAACTGGTTTAATTTATGTCCCTTCACTTCATCCATTTGATCCTCCTCAATTATTTTGAGTGTCCCCTGTTCCGTCGGCATTTTCAAAAGTGAGTACCAGAGACAGTGCCTAAAACTCAGTGAAAATCAATGGGCATTAACCTCTTAAAATTTCATGGACCAGATTTTTAAAGGTGTTTAAATACCTAGCTCTCACACTTGAATAATCTGGAGCTAAATCTCTTCTAAAAAACAGCTAAGATCTTGCCATCACTACAAAGGCAATGTTTTCATACCTGTAAAATTTGAGCTGTGCCCACCAGTGTCACAAGAAGTGTGAGAAGTGTGAGAACTTGAACCCTGGATTCTTGAATCCTTCAGGAAGACCACCTTTGAGGCACAGTCTTTTCTGTTATCTGCCACAACTTAATTATGTTCACCAAAGCGACTGCCCAAACCTGGTAAACAAACTCATTCATTCCTCTACCAAAGCCGCTCTTTATACTAATTTCTGGCACGGCAACTGCTACTGATGGTCTCTGAAACTACTTTGAGTTAAAGTGAAATGATGTAATTTTACACATTAAAAATTAGAGGATGCATGCTAAATACTAGCTTATATTTTGGCCATATAAAGAGCTTTCAGTTTTACCTTAGACAACACAGCTTCTTCCCTAGCTAAGCCTGTCTGGTCCAAGCAGGAGTCTGAATTCTGCCGTACTCGCAAGGAAGTGCCAGAAATCTTCAGGCAGTTCAGATCAATTTTAAAAACAGTTGAATGAAGTATGAACGTAAAGAATACATGCTTTTTTTTCCCCCCTCTTCATTTAATTAATTTTAAGCTTCCTTTAAATTTTAAGCAGTGTACTACAGATTTTTTTGTACTCGATGCAAGTTTTGACAGAGCAATGCTGAGGTATTTACTGCAGGGCACAGAACAAGGTAACAGCATTTGGTGATCAAAAAGGTGGTGGTGCCTTCAGAGTGTGACAAAAAAAAAAACAAGCACCAGAATAAACCTGCTGCTTCTGCTGAAATAAGTTATAAAAGAAAAAAAAAGACATTTCCAGTATCATTACCAAGATTCAAAGATTCATCTCAAAGTGAGCCAATTCCACAAGCCCTAGCTGAGGCTAAACAGAATCACAGACCCCAGGCAGATGTCAGTGCACTGAGGAGAGGTTAAGATCTTTCACTTTTTAGTGTTTTATAGAAGCTCAGACCAAGTATTCACCATGAGAAAAACACTAATAGGAGGCCAAATCCTCCTCAAGACATGGCAGTTATAGTAATGTTAACAAGCAACAAAACCCCCGAAGCTTTTCCTCAGTGCTTACCACAGTATTTTCAAATGTAAAAGCAGAGAGTTTTACCATGTAGCATTTCCAGTAGTTTTGTAATATAGGGTAGAAAAGATACTTTTCTTTCTAATGACAGAGCAAGGGAATGTAATAAGTAAAGGTTACCCCTCTATTTACACTGTCAACTAAAATCCCCTTCCACTTTTAACTAAATATGATGTTTATCAGTCCCTGTCCTGAACTACTTTCTAAAACTGTGAGCTACTGTATTGCAGTTGCAAATCAGGCAAGACAAGTGCGCAGCCTCCATGAAAATTTATAATAGTTGTACTTTGTAGTAAAAAATAAATAAATCTGTGTCTGTAAAATATTACTGACACATTTTACGAAGAAATGCTAAATTAGGATTTCACTTTATGCTTCCACAGCTTGCAAATTTCAATGTAAACCATTCTGTACACAAATCATGAATTAATGAAAATTGGAATTAAAGAGGAGGCAACAACAAAAGGAATATAAAAATGGTTTCCTTTAAGATGAGCGGTCCTAAAACACTGGCTCAAAACAATAATCAAAGTGCCCTCCTGTTAGCCTGTTATGGATATTTACTTCCCCAAAAAGGTTTTAAATGAAAAGTTCACATCATTCCCAGCTTGTGGGGATGTTGTATCTGAAACAAGGCTTATTAGGAAGTGTACCCTGCTACTTGGTTTATTTAAAAAAAAAAGAAACACTAAATACTAGTACAGTATGTTGTGTGTAAAGAGGCTTTATTAGAATAATCTCTCTCTAAAGATGCTTTAAGACTAACCCATTCACTGACCCATGAAGGGTAAATGCTAAATTCTTACAGTCAAATATTCATTGTAATTCTTTGAAAAAGATGGATGAGCTGTGGCTTCTCTTTAAATTACTGTGAGATGGATAATTAGGTACTATCATCTGGAAGCTGATCACCATCACTAGAAGCATCACCTCCCAGTTAAAGATGACTGAATTCTAACAAAGGAGGTTTGTTTACATAGCCATAAAACTGCTATAGTATCTCATTCCCTCTCTCTCACCGTACATATTTATAAAACTGCTCTCATGAGGAGGTAAATTTCAGATGCTGAAAAGGCAACTAGAGAGTAGGCTTTTATTAAATCATCTGTTTGTTGGTTTGTTTTTTTAATAAAGCAAAATAAGCTAATAATTAATTTACAAACTGACAAACCTATAATTGTAAATCAGGAAAGAATTTATTAAAACAGTGACTGTGCATGCTTTGCAGTATGGCACTTTCTGAAGACCTGCTGAAGGCTAAACACAGTGACTTTCCTTAAGCTGAGCCAGTGACAAGAGTCTTGCAGCATATGGGGTCAGGGCTTGGACTCAGCAGCACGTGGCTGAATACCTGTAGGTATCACAGAAGACCAGAGCGAATTTTGGTCTCAGGATATAGCGCAGGGACTTGAACTCTATTGCTTCAGCAGGCTGTCCTGATGGCATTGACCACATTTGCCTAGTGGGGTATCTTGCATAATGAAAAACCTGAAAACAATGATTTTTACTTTTAGGGGGAGGAGAGGGTGTGAGTTTTTTATTTGGTTTTGGTTTTCTTGTTTGTTGGGTTCTTTTTAGACTTAAGCCATGCAACTACAGTACTTAAGCCTCAGAATTACAAGTTGATACCTTATTAGAAATACAGGCCAAATCATGTTTCTACTGCAGTACACAAAAAAATACCAACTACATGATAGAGAATTGCCTTTAAATGCTGAGTGCATGTGATCATAAGTGCTAGAATCATAATGATAACCATGGCCATTTGATAAAACCATGACTGCTCATTGTACATATCCCCAGAGCACCGAAGTTCATTAACAGCATAAAGATGTAAGTAATCATAATTTACTGAGTCAGAACAGACAACTCCCAGACACATCACTTCTCAAGTCCTGCCTGCTCTGCAGGATGCTTGCAATGTCTCTCAGAATGATCCAGTGTTTTAACTCTAGTTTAATTAGAGAGCATGCTCATGTAATACTAGGGGAACTGTTTGTAAAGTATGATACAGATAACAAGAGTAATTTAATCTGATGTCAACTTAAAATACAGAAGTAACAGGTGAAAACATTTGCTCAATTTTCTTGGTATTCAAGGCCTATGTGTCTAAATACATACAGTAAAATGATACTCAGTGTTCTGAAGCTTTACTTTTTTAAAAAAGCTTCAAAATTCAGAAATGGAATGTGCTATAAATGGGAAAAGGAACACATTATTAAAATCTGAAAAAATTATGTAGGTCTAGAGACTTAGAATGAGCGTAGTACCAAGAAAATGCAAACAAAACTCAAGAAGAATAAATTCTTTTAAAATAGTAAGTACTTGCATTTCATAGAATAACCTCAGCTAGCAAGTTTACAGCTGCACTTTCAACCACAAGTCTGCTTTCTCTGTTACCATCTTCTGAGTACCTGGATTTGACCTCCAAGCTGTGTAACAGTTTGGTTGGGTTTGGGTTTTTTTTTGTTGTGCTTTTTTGTTGTTTGTATTTTTAACATAGGAAACCTAGAGTACACTAAATGCTTTACCCTTACCATCTCATTTTGTTCTCTTTTCCATATGCCCCTTGGGTGTATAGGTTATAATAACTCTGTTTCAACTCCTATTACAGCTAGTGCAGCTGTGGGAATCTAACAGTCAACATCTACGGTATCAATAACTACTGCATTCTTAATCAGGAGGAACAAGCTAAAGGATATAAGCAGTTGAGGAGACTAGAAGACCTAACCATCTCCATCTTAATAAATAAAGGCAATTTTTCTTTCTCATCACAAAGTCTGAGGAGCCATGTAAAGACATGCAAACAGTGCACTCTTCTTTAAAACATAAACATTTGAGTTTGAAGCTGGCTTTTGGGCATGTTCTCAGAGATAAAACTTAACTTCACCCCTGGAAAATGTAATGATATTCTTTATTCCTCTGTAAATGTTGCATAATAGTTACAGTGCAGTAACTTTCAGTCATCAGTTCATACTACAAATCTTATTTATTAATGACTGATTAAAATGGGAGGTGTTCCACAAGTAGTAAAAGGGAAACAACTCCTAAAGATATATCACTGCTTTACTTTCTATTTCTCACAGCATAGCTCACCAGGTCTATAATGCATTTTTCACTCTCTAGTGTTTGCTCAAAGACTTTCACACACAATATAAATTTCTCTGTCAAACTACACAGTTATTTTTGCTAATCCATTGAGAATGGCAGAAGCTGAAGCATTTGAACTGAGGCAGCCTGGTACAATAATCTAACAGTTCATTCAAGCAGGTGCAGGAAGTGTTATGTAAATTTCAACTAACTTCTTTTTTAATGCATGAGCACCTCACATTATTATTCCTCAGGCATAAAATTCATTCCTTTGACAGTCACAACTAACTCCCCATAACCAGTTATCACCAGAGTGGTATCAACCCATACGTGCTACAAATGGAACATGTTTTCCTAACTACTTTAGATAAAAGGACAATAACCATAAAAGGCAATCTGGGTTTAATGCACAGAAGAAATAGAAGTAGCGGCATGGTATGGACAGCCACTACCAGCAGAGATCCTTGCAGAGTTGGTCCTACATTTGAAAGCTGTACACTGAAAAGTTTCTTCTGAGGTAAGCTTGAAGTGCCTTCAATTACACCTGTAAGACTTATTTGTTATACAAGGTCCTAACACAGACAGTGCAATCAGTCTTCTCAGACTCCTAAGGAGGATCTGAGAAGGTGGCTTTTCCCCACTGCTTGAGGTTGTGGGGGCAAAAAAAGTCCTTCCACAGTCCTTCATAGAATCAACCAGTATGGAGAAGTTCACAGAGCATCTTCCCTTAAATATGGACCACATAGTTGGTGAAAGTAGCATCATCCTGTGACTGGAACAACCTTCACATACACCTCTGCTGAGCACCACTGGTCTGAGAGGAGCAGCAAAACCTGCCTCAATGGTGTCTTACCTGCTTGTACCATTACACTTCAAAATTCAGCTTTAGCTGGCAGTGTGAAAACTATAATGTCAGGGCCACAAGTTCACCAGCAGTGCATCTTCATGTGCCCAGTCAGCATGACCTGGGGCTGCCCCATACAAGCCCTTCCCATGGTTTGGGGATACCTGAGGGTTGAACTCTTGCTTAAGTTGCATTTTACTTGTACCAGCCTCCAGCCCTGTCTCTGGCCCTGCTTCCTGGAAGAGCCTTGCATCTACACTGCAGGTAGCTTGTCTCCTGAGCCGAATTCTTGTACATATATATTGTAGCTTGTCTCTAGTCCTATCTTTAGCTCCATCTCCATTCGTTCCTCTCTGAGCTTCCCGGGTAAGCCTTGGACCTGGTTTCAGACCTCATTGGACCCACCCATCAGTGGAGGTCACTCTCCACTTCTGGCTCACCTTCTCTTAGGGAACAGCCAGCCTCACTACTTCCTGACAGGAGGACAGACACTGAGGAGAGTCCTGAAAAAGATCTCTAGTCCTCCCAAATCATTCTTACTACCCTATCTGCAGCAGAAGACTCCAGCAGGAAGCCTAAAATTCATTTCAATATTGTATTAAGAGCTGCACCCCACTGTTGTACTCTAACCCACCTTTCCACCATCATAGCCATCACAAGTCATTATGCCTTTACAAATGTTTCCCTTCACCAATGCAGTTCCAAGCATAATACCATTCATAAACAGCAGGGGCTCTTCTGATCCAACAGACACCCAACAAGTTGGTGGAGAGAACCTTTCACTGATATCTGCACTGGACTGACCACCACCAGCAGAGTCACACGATTGTCTGGGCTAACAAAGAGACTCACAATGCCCACAGAGTTCAACATCTGGGGTCTAAGCTGCTACTTTACTCTCCAAAGACAACTAACAAGTAGGATAACTGTGTGTACTGCACTCACTACTTCTCCAAGCAGCCTCCACCACCCTAGACTCCAATGTAGCTCCAAGCTTCTGTCACAACATACACTTTTAACTTCTTAGTTATGGGAAAGTGCAATTGGCACTGCCTGAGGCATACAAGTTAAATCCAAACTCAACAATATGTGCTTTAAAAAGAGACATTGAAGATGAATCAGAGAAAGTGTCCTTTGTTGAGTAGGATGTAACATGAAAGTACACTTGTGAACAAATATCAAAGTGTTTATTGTTAAGACATTTTCAACAATTTTTAATTATCTAAACCATAGTTTTTCTTTCAGTTGTGAATGTAATGTATTAAACTTTACAGTAGCAAGAGCAAAGGTTTATTTGCTAGTTTACAAAATCTCACAAAACAGGTCAATAAAGAGTAGGGGAATGTCAGGCAAAACTGTGACTTACAGCAATACATTATTATAAAAAATAAATGGGCTTATGGGTTTTATGTTGCTGTGCTGCATTTGAGATAAAAACATAATCCCAAAGTAGAAAAGTCTTTACTGCACTGCACTATGGGTAGATCTGTGTTAAGTAGCCATAACAGATTCCTATCCTGCCAAGATAGCGTTCTACGCACACTGAGTTTGAGTGTAAATGACCATAATGAGGTTTCTCATGTCATAGGAATACAGGCCAGATACACATGATCTTTATTAAATCAATATAAATAAATATTCCTTCTAGCAATAGCAGCTAATTCTATCCTATATAGGTAGATGAGTAAAGAGGGGAGATGAGTATCACCCCACAGGTTTTCACTGGAATCCTCCCTAAGGAGAGAAAGATCACGTCCCAAAGAACAGGGTGGCTTTAAAAGTTGTAATTCTTCTTCAGCTGTACAGTCATTGTGCTTTACTAGATACACAGTCTCCAGATATGCCAAATCCTTGTCTGGGTTTCATTCAGATACTTTGCACCTCTTGCTCTCTCATCCCAGCACCTGAAGGTGCTGCTTGGTGACCAGATCATGCTATGGTAGAATGATCAAAACACTTGTCCTGGAGTCATGACTTACTGCCACAGTCCTAGACAAGCCTCCCCTAACTTCCCTTGACAGTTCATCACATCCTTACAGCAAAACTTCTCTCTATCAACTTACAGGTCATGTGTGCTCATGACACAGCCTGTAGTAGGAGTTTCCATGAACTGCAACTAAGCAAATTGAGAGGCAAATGCTTTAGCATGTCACGTTACTGAGTTTGATTTTATTGCTTAAGATCCTATTTAAACATTATGAGCAATGCAGCATGATATTGCTGTGACAATTAAGTTGAGATATTTTGATGGTGGTTTTTGTCTCTGCTTTGTCTAAAATGCACAAATATTATCTCAACTAAAATTTCATTACAGAAAAGCAAAGCATAGTAAACAAGCACAGTTTATGTAAACTACCATGCTTCTTGCAGCTAAAACACGCAACATTGGCAGCAGCTAATGTGCATCACAGAAGTCCCCTCTTTGGAGAGCAGCAGTCCAGCAAAATGACCTACAAAAAATCATTCCTAAATGACTATTGATTGTTTTATAAGAACTATATTTCGAAGTTGTATTTTCCAGCAGGAAGACACATTTATATACATTCTATCTGAATCCACTGTCATTTGTCACCTCTCATTAAACAAGCAGATTTGGCTCTTATCTGCACTTACATGACAATTTTCTTTAAGAAAAGGCAGGCTGGACTGGAAAGACCGGAGAGTTATTTCAGAATCAGTATCACAGCATGTGAATAAGAAAGGCCACTGAACGGGTTGCCAGTGTTGCAAAGATCTCCCCATATATTCTATGTATTTTATGACACGCTCAGTAGTTAAATCAAATAATCTTTCTGGAAGACTGACAAATAGTCGGTCTTTGCTGCTTTTGCGTCTATACATAGTCCTTTGCAAGTAAAGGAATAAAACAGAACAGTATTAGAACCCCCTCCTCCCTACAGCTGACTTAAGAAATACCTACATTCAAAATGCCAGAAATTCCATTATTTTATACCAGCACCTTAGCTTCACTGCAGGTGAGAGACAGCCAGTCTCTAGGCATTCAAGTGTCTCCCTCTAATTCATGTTGGAACCAAAAAGACCCTCTAATCAAAAAATAATCAAATAAATAGTTGTAATTATTTTTAAAAGAGGTTTTATTTTGTCTGACCAATTCTAGCTACCATCTTTTAAGCCTTCATTTCCTATAGACTGACTTTTTAAAGCCGTGCCCAGTGTCACTTGTTTTTACTGAATTTTAACGGACTTTATTTTAACATCTTCTGACTCATTTAAGGTGAGGGGGCATGCCGCTTTCTGAAGTCATTCCTGTGCTGGATTACACACTTGAAACCTGTGGACTCTATCACATCAAACACACTCAACAGGGGCTGGCCATCTCCAAAAAAGCACCTTTCCTATCTTCTATAAACCATGTTGTGTCTTTGCACACCAAAAACTGCATAGTAGAAATCTAATATTGCCGAGTAATTCCAGCATTCACTGAAATTATTTACAATGTACAAAGTACAAGTGAGAGAACAACCTTCAACACCTGCTATTGTACCTTACTAATATCGGCACATGATTTTTCCTGTGTTCAAAGCTGTTAAGTTTCCTCAGTGAAACTGAACAGTTTTGTACCTGTGTTTTTCAGGGATGCATGGCTTAAATTCTGGTGTCAGAGCCTGGCTTTTAGGCACCAAAGGAAGCAATGACAGAGGGATTTGCAAAACTAGCTCCTGTTGCTTTTTTAAATTTTGCTACCATGTTCTTCCAGCCTCTGAGGGAAGAGCTAGTGAAAATCTTTCCAGGGGAGAGAGTGAGATATACTTAAGAAATACAGTAATTATTTATAAAATGCAAAAAAAAATATTTAATAGCCACAGGTTTCATTATTTATTCAGTAGCTAGTTCAAGAACTTCAATAATTCTACTAGGCCTGAACAACAGCTCCACTTCAAAAGAAAACCCACAAAAGCATACACAAAACTGTGAAAGTGCAACTTTTTGTGCTTGTGCATGTGCTTGTCAGGGACTGATATCTTGTGCTACCCAGTGTCTGTTTAGCAGAATCTTATCAATGATTTAATGAGCTGTTTGTTGGGCAAGAATTTTCTAAGAGGAGATGCCAGAGTCAGAGACACAGTTTAAAAAGAAAAACAGTTGAATGCTAACACAAAGAGGTTGATTTGTATCTTCAGAAGCACATTTATGCATGCTTATTCACTTTTACTTATGCATGAAAACAACACACAGTCAACTCATGTAAATACTAACCCAGAAGCATTCAGAATTACTCAAAGTGTCATTGTGCAAGAGCTTAAATAGGCACTTACTTTACGTAAGTGCATGCTCCTCCCAGACTTGTTGCATATTAGTGCAGGCTTTGGGGGGAAGATGCCTTTGTGTACATTGAAAACACACAACTAATGTCAAATTTGCCACTCCAGCTTTTTCAGGTTAATTTTTAAATTAACAAAACTGCTTAGTTTCTAGTATTTATGCTTTAGAAACAGTATACTCATGCACACCAACTGCAGTCCTCCTTCTCACGACTTTACATGTGAACTTTCTGTCTATCACATATGCTGTCCCTAAAGCATCAGGTAATTCTTGCCAGAGCAGCTTAGAGAGAGGTTCAGAAAGCAGCTGGGTGCACAGCACAGAACAAACCAATATAATTACTTTAGCAAAAGCTGCTACCTATCCCTGTTACTTGTAGAAGGATAGGCAGAAAGATAAAACACATCTATAATGCCTTAAACAGTGGCTCCTCTATCTTCATTTATGGGAATTAATTTTCATTTCCTGGATCCTACTGTGAATGCTTCCAATGGACTGCACAATAGCTGCAGTTTAAATACTTTTTAAACAGAGTTGTTGCTCAATGTGGGGATGCTTGGTTTATTTGCTGGCATGGAGCATTTGCACTAGCTCCCCTGCATGTATCCCTACAACTTCCACAGTTTGGGGTATGAGAGCAGATGGAAAACAATATACAGTCCTTTAACAGTACTTGTTACTAGGGTTTGCTTTCTGCACATTCATACTTGAGGGCTTCCAGGACAACTTCCCCAGGAGCAGGGGAAGAAGCCTCCTAGAGCACCAAGGAAGGGATTGAGGAAGGAAGATACACAAGGAAGCGAGAATAGGTTCAAGCAGAGCTGAATTTATACTGAGCGTACCGTAACTTTGTGGTCACTCTT
>NW_010204689.1:13551-22118 GCF_000695765.1 Mesitornis unicolor | reverse complement strand
ACTCTTTCCTCCTTACGCACTACAGCATTTCGGAGTCTGATCTTTAATGAATATAAATACCAGGGAGCAACTTCACCAAGACAGTGATACACACATAGCAACCCGAGTTTATATACAGAGATTATAATGAAACAGGCCTGAGCTGGCTCACAGATATGGTAAACACTTAGCAAGTAAATCTTGTCCTATTAGAAACAAAATTCTGTTCAGAATACAAGCCTTCTAGAGAGATCACTTGCCCTCTTCGGTGGTAGTATGAATCTTGCATAGCTACATTCATGCTGTCTTTTGGTCATATTTACCCTTCAATCTTTGCCACTCCTTAACGTTTTGACAATGAGCATCCTGCAAAGGAAGCATCTCCCTGACTTCCCACTCAGTCTCGGAGGATGCAGGTTTCCCAGTGGACAGGTGGAACAGAGCAGAAGTGGATGTACAGAGAATCACACTGATGCAGAAACAGCTGTAAGTTCTCTGCCAGAATAGTTCCACAGGAAGGAGCCAAATTTCTGAATATAGATAGGCCTTATAAATAAAGCAGGAAAGGCTTTTTAGTGAGAGCAAAAAATGCTGTTTATTCTGGACTTAACAGTCTGGCAGTTTAAACATCTGCAGCTATTTAAATGCACACTCACTTCTCCTTGTAAGTTCCCTAGAAATACTGCACACTACACTGATATACACAAAGGCATTTACACGTGTAGGAGAGCAAATTCCTCTGAAAAGTCACTCTCCACTGCAGCACAAATACCGTACCACTGAGATGGAAGTTGTTAGTGTATCTTACCAGTACGTCAGTCAGTGACTCCATCTGTCTTTTTGACCATTTGGCCACAGCTTCCCAGACTCCTTGCGGTTCCTCATCCGTTGAAAACCCTTGGTACACACCCTGATTGCAGGATACCTTTTCTTCAGTGTTATGCAAAGGTAAGCCATAGAGCAGATTGGTTTTTTCCATGAGGGCAAACACATGTTCCTTCACAGTTCCCTCTTTTCAGAGCTGAAAAATTCCTGATTCAAAATTCAGAGCAGCTCCAGCCAAGTCCCTCAGCAATAGCTCCTTTTTAAGCGAGGTTAAACAGCCTCACGTCCCATTGGTTTCAATGGGAGATGAAGACACCTGCCCTCTCCATGTTACATGGTCCATGTATGGTTTGTAATACTGAAGCCTGTTTCAGGCACAAAATGTACTGATGACACAATGCAGTCTTTTTATTTTTGCTGCTTAAATCAAAGAAGTCAGAAATGAGGAAAACGGTTTTCCTCCATTCCACCTTTCTGTGCCTCTCCCTGTCAGCTTCTCACATCCCTTGCTAGCAAAAAGCTGTGCAACACCAAGACAAGAGGTGGCAAGATCCAGATTACATGAAAATAATATGTAACACAAAAGAAATCCTCTGAGAAGTTTCATTCATGACATCCAACAGAGATGCCAAAAAAAGCTACAGCACCAGACTTATTTTCTCTCCTGAAAAGCTAGGAGCCTGTACAAGCGAAATGACTGCACATTTTAAACAGACTCAATAGCCTTCTCAGGATTGCACTTTACTTAGGCAGTTGAAATTGCAAAGAGCTAAATTCTGCCCTCACTCATCTTTGAGGAACCCAAATTCAATTCGGTAAGACAGCAGATAAGGAAATAGATACAGCTTTTGGCTCACCCATTTCAGAGGATTTTGAGCACAGCATGCCTAGACATACAGGCAGTCTATTTATTTTCATTTCAGTTCTCGGTCCCCTACAGCAGTGTTCTCCAATGTGGGCTGTGCACACCCCAAGGGGTGTGCAAGACAATCCACTGAGGTGCAGGAAGGATTTGTTTTCTGTACTCCAGTAAAACTTAAAAATTTTTTTCAAATTGTGTTCATTTCATCTTTATCTCATTCTTTCTTATTACTTATTTTTGTCTACACTTTATGATGTACATATTACTACAGTAGCACAAATATATACTTTACAAATAAATATACATATATTGTGGGTGACTAGAAATATGTCCGCAGGCAGCATATATTATCACAACTCTGGTTTCCAGAAGAACATAGTCCAAAATAGCTGCCCACACAAAGTTGAACAGGATACAAACAGGGCACAAAACACCCATGTGCCAAATGAAAGATCTTGTGTGATACAATTTAAACATCATCTCTAGGTAAACTTACTGGTGTTGTATTATTTTAGTCTGTACTTAACAGCTTATGTAGGCAAATGTAAAATTATTCCCTTAATATTGATATTACGCTGAATTCAGCCTCCTAAAACCTTACCCAGACAAAACTTCGGAGGATGAAATCATCAGTGAGTGAAATCCTAATGAGTCTGAGTGGGCCAAGACTCCCCCCCTGGAGCTCTTGAACATCCCAGTCTCAAAGGGGAAAAGGGAGGTGAATGCATTTTAAAGGTTATATGAAAACAATGCCACTGAAAATAGCTCACTGTTCAAAATATTTGCTATATAATGGTATATGTTGTTTTACGCAAACTTTCTTTTTATTTTAAAAAACATTTTTAATGCTTCAACAGTGTATTACTAAATAAACTGACAAAACATCTCAAGAACTAACATAAACGTGCAATTTTAATGCCTTCTAATCACACAAATCAGCACAAGATTTTTGTACTTGTGCATGACCTTCTTCAAATTATCCCTCCATTTTGGCTGAATCGGAATGAGTGCGAGCTATTTGGTAAAAAACACTAAGTGTGTGAAATGAGGGGCCCTCATCACTTCTGCCAAGCTCCTCTTGACAGAATGATGATAGAAGCATCACATCCCTGGGAGACTAAATGCAAACTGACAAGAGATGAGCCTTTAGATGTTGAATATAATCTTGAATTGTGCTTGAAGTGTCTTATTATCTTGTCTTTTGATGTCTGAAGGGGTGGCTCATTGTTAGAAAAAGGAAAGCCCTTGCACATCTTTGCCATCTTTAAAAATTGTTTGGCCTTTAACAACTGCTTTTCCAACTAATGTCCATTTCTCCTGACAATAAATATGGCAGGTCGTCAGCAAGTGACAAACAATTTGCTTTACATGCCAAGCTTTTATGTTTTTTGAGAGCTCATGTGGAAACATATTTTAAAAAGCAGTAGGAAATTAGCACCATTACAAATGTTAAGATGACTGCGAGTGTGTAGTTCACTGTGTGGTTATTCATTACTGCTACATTTCTATTTTAAAGTCCTGTCTTTCCTGTATTCAGACTGCTGTTAAAGTTCTTAATTTATCATTGACCAAAAATAGTCAATGAAAAAATAAAGACCAAGAAGTAATTTTCTTCTGCCCTAAAAAAGCACTATTATAGATACAGCACATGGGTAATGCATAAAATAATATTTATTAATCATAACAAATCAACACCAGTAGTGGTACGGTACAGCTTACCTGTATTGCAGACCCTCGCAATCACATCACTGTTTTTTCCACCTTCAATCAGCTTGACTTTTTTTTTATCCCCAAACTTAAAAGTTTAATGATGAATCAGATCAATATGATTCCTTAGCAACTAAATCACAGGCGCACTAGTTTTTCCTGTCACAGTGCCAGTTTTGCGAAAGCAGTCAAGCTCTTTTTTCAGGTCTCCATCACTCTGAGAATCCATAAGAATTCTCAAATGGATCATAAACTGTTACAGGGTTCAGGTTATTGTATCATTATAAAAATGTATTGATACAGTACAGATGACAAAACATGCAGCTCTTGTGCTAGTCTATTACAACCATCTGAATACCATGAGAAATATCTGATATAAACAAAATAAAAGTCAGCAGTAAGCTGTCTTTTAGAGAACCCAGTTTTTTCTTTAAAAAAAAAACCAACAACTGTTCTAACCTGGTTTGAAATACAGCAGTTATACGAACAGGAAAGAGAATATATACCCACAGAAAAGAGAATACAAAACCAGAAGAATGGGTTATTAAAAATAAATAACCAAAAACCTGAACAGAGCCTAGATTTTTTTTTTCTAAATCATTGCAAGAAAGGGCTCAATTCTGCTCCTTCTGATAAGCATGAATGTTCTGCTCCTGAGTTTTCAGAGTATAAAACAAAACCTTCCTTCCACCCCTTCATCTCTCTTCCATCTCAGACCCAGACAGCCCCACTGTTGCTGCTAGGAGGATGCATGGTGCATTGTAACACACCAAAGGCACACCAGCCTTTACACCAGATGGGGGGATGGGTAGGGGTCTGCAGCCACAAGCAGGCTTAAAATATGTAAAGTGCTATTCAAAATACACCAGCCAACATTTTACACAAATGAGATAACAGCAATGTGAGAATGGTTCAGCCCACAAACTCAATCTCTTTGAGGTCCAGGGTCACAACCTGGAGTCCCGCAAATCCAAAGTTGCACATTGACTAGGACACCTCATCTGAGTAAACCTTTGCATCATCTGGTCCCTCTTTTATTCATTGCCTCATAAAAGCAAAGAGATGTGGGGGCTGGGGAGGAGTGAGAAGGATCAGCTGATTGAAAAATTATTTTTTCTTTGTCAGCAACTGTTATGAGAAGGTTCACTGCGCTATATCCATGCAGTTAAAGTAAGGAGACTCTGAAAGCAATGCATCAAATCCCAGAAGCAGAGTCACGCAGGAGTTTCCTTCGCACTTTTCGTATCAGAGGAAAAAAACCACAATTCCTCAAATTACTCATGCAGATGCCTTTCTTGCTAGATATTATCATTAAATTTACTGTGCTTATGAGAGTATAGTCAATTAGTAGGAAAAAATAGTTTAAAAATATTTTCATTTTCTGCTTTCTTCCAGTTGTAAATTTCATTTTTCCTTCAGAGAGATTTGTGACTTGCAGTCTCAAATATTTATTATTTCAGGCAAGGAAGCATAAGAAAGGAGGAGAAATATCAAGCCAGTTCATTTACAATCACCTCATATGTATCTGTCCAATTTTCCCATCCCCTTACCTTAATCACCGCTGATTTTTCTAGTCATGTTTTTGTTTCAGTAATAAATGCCATTTATGGTCCTTAACTATTTTTAATGCCTAATTATGACAATCCACTCTACCTGTCTCATAAACAGGCCCTAAAATCTTCTCCACCTTTATGGAACCTTTACATAGGTCTGACACCAACACACCATCTCTGCCCTGCAGCAGGTCAGAGGCCATTTCTGCCACAGCTACTGCCCTGCAGCGGAGCTGGAGATGCAGAGCCTTTGCGATACAGATGCACACCGGCACAGCGTAACAGAAGCCCACAGTAACCCTGGGACTGTTTCAAAAATTCATCTTTTTTTAAATATGAAGGCAGCATAATTATAGAGTGGTTGCTCCTTCCTGTCAGCATGTTTGCTTAGCTGATTTTAGCTCCAGAACATGGGAACCTGTAGAGCAGTGACCACGTTAGAGAGGTGGAGGCCACAGACTGGTGTGCAAGTATTCATAGGACGAATACCCCATTGTATGTGGATGGTCACCCGAGACTTGTCAGAATCTGGCCCCATGTTTATTCAAATCACTGAGCAAACATGACATCTCTGCACTATGTGAATAAATCCTAATTGTATGCAAAAGAAAATACAATATTAGGCAGTTTTTGTATTTGCTTAAGAGATTAGACTGAATTCAAATTATCTTTCTTTCTTTCCCGTTAATACTGTGCTATCTCAAGAAATAATTACACATACTTAATAGTACAATATATTAAAGTATGCCTTAAAGTATATTTACTGAAAAGCGATCCTGGCTTCTTGATCAAACACAAGTTTTAGATCATCCTCTTCAGGGAACAAAATGCTAAGCTTCAAACAAAGCACGGAAACCTAAAGCAGACCTTGACAACATAGAGGAAAAATGCACTCAAGCAGACCTGAGCAAGAACTGCTGATGCACAGCTGTATATGCTTCCAGCTGCACGCACACGCCAATGAGCAGCAGAAGAGAGGGGAACAGCTCCAAACCTGTCTGTAAGGAAGGAAAGGGTCAGAAAGGGGGCACTTTCATTTTTACTGACCCTCTACTTCACAAACCTTGGCATTTGTGGTGAGAGGAACAGGCTAGGCTCTGTGCCCAATGTGGGCTGGGAGTGGACTGCCTTTATTTTCTGCTGAAGGCAACTGATTGCTATTAATTCTTTATCCAACAATTTAAAAATAAGATTAGGAACAGCTAAAAACTGAAAGTGACTTAATAGGAACTCTAATGGTCATCAAGCCACACAACCACCATCTGAACTGAAAAGAACTAAGATGTTTTTAAAAGCTAGTACTAATGCACTTCTGTAAACTCCATGCTATCTAATCATTAATTGCTGTAGTGAATATTGTTCTCAATATAGGAAAAATCTTGATTTCTTATTTGTGTAACATTTAAATTTTCAGAGTAACATGGAATTGTTTTAGGACTCTGATTTTTTTTTATGGCCTTAAAATAATTTACATCATATTCCAGTCACACTGGCTAATAATATGTGTGTGTGTATAAATATATATATCTCTCTCTAACTTTTGTAATCACTTTCAAGTAGCGTGAATGGCTCTGTTTCCTGAAACGTAACATTTTCCTTAAGACAACTTCAAACTGTTCAGGAATTAAAATGATGGTTTACCTCTCTGAATAGAAAGTACATCTGATAAGAAAAACAAAACTCCCATTCTTCCAACAACTCTTCTTGTATATTCTAAAATAAAAACAGAAATCCAAACTACTTCTGGAAATAGACAAGTAGTAGTTTAGTGTTAAACAAACATGTTTTAGAATGACAAGGGCGTGGGCTGTGCATTGATTTGGTAGATGTAGATATCCCTGGAATATCTAGAGAATGAACCTAATTTCAATCTCTCTGAAAATGGTAGGTTTTAGTTAGCCAGACTGGATGAGTTACTATTCTTCTCTAGATAACCTCTGCTTTCAAAGTAAAAAGGCTTAGTCCTGCCTGTGAGAACATCAAAGCAGTGTGACAACATAAAGCAGGACATGTCACAATACAAAGCTTCCTTTGTTTCATACTGATATTGATTTTGATTTTTATACAGTGGAAAAAGATAAAAATGGGACTATAACAAATATCAAACCATTTCCATGACAAAATAGTATTCCTGTTGAAACCCACAAATTATGACACACTCAATTTTATTCTGCTTTTGTCCCTGATCAGCATTCATTTTCTCATTTAGTTGTCATTTTAACTTAACTTCTACCAATGAGCTCATCAGAAATTATTTTTTAACTGGCAAAATAATGTTATTTTTCTAGTACTAATGGTAGTACTAGCAGTAGTCATATAGAAAGTCAGAAAAGCCATTAATAATAGAAGAAACATTAATATACTGAATACACAATTAAATCCAAGTATAAAAAGGCATAAAGCTGATCTTCCCATCCTCTGACCATTTCATGCCAAAAAAAGTGAGCACAGGTGAAGGATGCAACAGAAGAAACAGCTTAGCAAGGAAAAAGAATTAAAACAAAGAAGAACTCACAAATGTCAGAAAGAACAAAACCTAGGAAGACAACACAACAAGGAAAACCAAGCGCTACATAGGATATTAAAGAGAAAAATGATCCACAGGAGAATGGCAACTGTTACTATGAGCTTCCTACAGCTACCTCTGCCTTTGGATATTTCTAAAAAATTTATTAACCTGACAGCAGAAAACTTTATACAGATTGCCCCCTTACAGGGGGCCAGCTTGGAATAAGCACTTGCTATCTCTTTGTTTAGCATAAGGAAATCAAGAGAGGTGTTAAGTGGTGCCATGTGTGCATTTGGGCAAATTTAACTTTGCCTCCATCTGCCTCACACGCACATTTCCATGGAGAACTTGCTTAATCATGTGAAGTCCAAAAGAAACATCCAATTCTTCTTCCTTCTCTTTTCTACGTTTGCTTCTTTTTTAATGTGCCAGTGTCTGATCTATTATTAATCTCAAAACACAAACCAGCAAGGATCTCAATCAAAGAAAGTAACAGTTCTTTCACAAATTACCTGTTTACTGTCTAGTAGCCAGCAAGTCCCCTTTGAAACAGCCAACCATTTATGTTGCTTTTAGAGAAGTTTGTTTGTTGCTATTTTTATAACTTCAAAGACAGGAAGAAGAAAGATTAACTAATTACAAATCAACTATTTGTCATTCAGTCATACCAATTACATACTAGGATTTCATTCTTTTTTCCTTTCCTCTCTAGTGTTAGTTATTCTGTATATGAACACAGAAAATCAGACTTCAAGCCTCATTTAAGAAACACATAACATACACTTAGCTAAAAAAAAATTAGCAAAGAAGTAATCAGGAATTCATGAGAACAAACAAAATTGCCTTTAAAAAAAGCCACAATTTACTTTCTCCATACTCAAAGTAGCTTTTGTTGTTTGTATTTTTTAAATAGGGTGTCTTAGTCACAGTTCAGGCACAGCAATAAGAGACTGATTTCTTTCCACACGTGCAAGGGAGTTTGTGAATGGGGCTGCAGTATTTGCCCTTCATCAGCCCAATCCTGCTTTCACCAAAGGTTAAAGGAGTAAGACTCCAGCCTCCTCAGAGTTGGAATATACATGCTAGCGTCAGTACCACCCCTGCCTGAGCCACCTGCAATACCTAGGCACAG
>NW_010204689.1:0-13520 GCF_000695765.1 Mesitornis unicolor | reverse complement strand
AGGAATACTGAGCTAAGGATGCATTTTCTACCTTACCATTGCATCGCCCTTTGTGTTTAAATAGTCATAACATCTTTTTAGGCTTTTATGGGCATTTACTCCCCATTCACAAGTGCATCCCCCACTGACTTTGGTAAGAACTCTGCCAAGGAATCAGAAAATAACATTATTCCGAGTTGTTTTTCAAGTCCCTAACTGTTTGCAAACACCTATTTTAAAAAGATCATGTCAAATATATCCTTCAGAAATAAGAATCACTCACATAGCCAGATCTTCAGATTCTTTGAAAACTTATTCGTTAATTGAGCAAGACACCACTACATTTTAGAAAATTGATTTACAAGCCTGTATACTGACTCAGTTCTGTAAACATACCACCCATTAAGGTTCCTCATTGACACAGTCTTTGTAATGAAATAGTGCTTCTGATCCACAGATTACTTGCCTTAATAAAAGTATCACACACATTCAAGCACTAGCAGGATCGGTCCTGTGGCCCTTACAGAGGGCACGGATAACTGATAGTGTCTCAGAACAAAGCATCCACAGTGTGGAAATTACTGAATAAAACTATGTGAAAAGACAGGAATATTTATATGCAGATTAAACATATTTCAAATGTTTGCTGCATCTAAGAGAAGGCTCTGATTTTGTTATTGAGACCATTTGGGCCATGAACTTCCCTATCAGAACAGAAACGTTCACTAGAGCTTTAAAATGCAGCAAGAGCAACAAACACATACTGCTTTCTTTCACTAAGATTACCACACCTTATCAAAGTGTTCCTGATGGGCAGAGATCTTCTAGGCCTTTAAAATTTGAGGATATAACCAAAACACTGAGAATCATCCTTTCACTGATGAAAGGAAAGTTGTTAGTCTGAAGGCCTATTTTCCCCCCATAGGCTAGATACGCTGTTAATGACAATAATGTGAGCTTCCTCACAGCAACCTGGCAATGACCTCTGCTCTGACCTGCAGAGACCACTGTCTCAAGAGGCAAAAGACAATTTAGTCCTTTATCCTTCGTAACTGAAATGACTCCAGTGCCATAAATTATAATCAAGGCAACCTTGATTTAAACAAACAAACAAACAACAAACAAACAAACTCCTTAAAGAACAATACAAGGGATCTACTATCAAAACATTGTGGTTTTTTACAGTTAGTTTTTTCAGCTAGAAAAAACTTCTGGTCTGCTACAGTGTATACACACATGCTTACATATAAAGATGCGTGTAGCTCTGAAACATGGATAACAATATGGAAAAGGAAAACAAAATTCCAAAGCCCGTGCAGGGGTTTGAAAATAAACCCTTGCTTATGAAAATATGTGCAGATTCATTTAACTCACGTATCTCCACTCCGTATTTCAAGCACACACAGGATTATGATAAAAGCAAAAAACTGGTAGGGAACCAAATGAAACCACAGTCTTTGGACCCAGCAGAGAAAACTTAAGATTTAATTTCACTGAAACAAAACCTTGCCAGAAAAGAAAAAAAAAAAAAAGAAAAAGAAAAAGGCTAGCAGTCACTTTTTTTGCTGTCCTGCTATTATTAAATAGGAAACACTTGCTCTCCACAATTATGGGTTTGGTCTTGCACTCTCTATATACTTACAACTTTATTTCAGTAAGTTTGATGTGTAGAACTACAGGCTTGATCTCAAAGAGCAACTTTTTATAATATAGTAAAATTACCTTAACATGCAAGTGCATTCCTGGCTTTCTTTTTACCATCATCTAATTATGTCACAAATTACCTTCAATTAAGGATGAATTAAGGACTGGATCTAACTCCAGGAAAGCCAGGTGCAGTCCACAGAGGCTTCCGGAGCTTGGACTAGCCACTTGTTTCCTGGGATATTTACTGTACAGAGAATTTCATGCATGCTATATCCCTGGTGTCTATACCAACTTTTGAATCTCACAGTTACTATATTATATAGCTAAACATGAAGGTGTTTTTTTTCTCTTACTAAGATTTTTTCAGACCAATACTTCATAACTTATTCTAAACTTATTTAAAGCTATTGTATAAAATGGCAACTAGGATTAATTAATTTAGGATCAAATCCCAGTATGTTTATTCAAGTGAAACTACTAAGCATTAACAAAAGCTTTCCCTAGTAAGAGCCATGGCATTTGGCCTGGGTTACTATTTTGAAGAATATTGCAGAACAAGACAAAGTTGATCTGAAAATGACACCACCAGGAATGTCAACAGCCAGACTCAGTTTCTCTATTGCTTAATTACATCATATGATTAAAATAGAAGAGTAAATACTAAGTAAGTAAGATTTACTTAAAGTGTAAATAAACCATCACAAGATCTCTTGCAAAGCAACTGCTTCATACTGCTCAGCAAAACTGTGATTTCTGTAATTGAAACACTAGCTGCCCTAACTCCACACTTCAAAACTGTACTTCTGAGCTAATGTGTTTCAAGATTGAGTCCTTTTCCAACATTCTGTGCTTCAGAAAGTATTTTTCACCATGCTTGTTTCAAATTATTTCAGTATCAAAGTCTTTTGAAGGCAGGTATGCATACTCCAAAAAGTCCACTGGTATAAACACACAAGCAGATGATTAGAGATGCAAGCCTCTAGACTACAGGACAGCCATTTCTTTCAAAAACCAAAACCAACAAACAAAGCACAACCACCACCATGAAAAAGCAAGCAGGCAAACAGCAAGCAAGCACAACCCTTCTAATCACAGCTGCTCCTGTCATCACTCACAGATAACAACTGCATGGCAGTGACAAAGTGCATCTTCCCAGACACCCATGCACCAGTTTCAGGTGGGAGCTGGTTCAGATCATCAGAAACTTCTCCCAGCCCTTGCTGGCATTTCTGAGACTCAAGGAGCTGCAGTATCCACCTGCTTTGTCACTGATGGCAAAGCAACCATAAGATAAACAAAAGTTTACTGTATATCTTCCTGAGTCAAAAATAAGTATAACTACTTGTACCCTTGCCCTCTCCCCACCTGCAGCAAGGACTACTGCTGAAGAGGTGCCATGTTTATGATTGTGCTATCTGCTACCAAAACAAAAAAATAAATACCAACTCTTTCTATGGTATGCAGTGAAATATCAAAACAAGGAAGTCTGAGAAAAATTGAGGTGGATTTTAGGAAAAGGTACAGGTGAGCAATGCAGGTCTTTGCAGAAATAAACCCATCAATCAGAAGAAGCTAAGCAGAATTTGTCCAGAAAGAAAGAAGAAAGCTCTTCGCATCTGATCATTCAACTTTGTTCATCTATATTAAAATAAGACTCAAGAAATACTGCTAACATCAACAAGACAGTCAAATACTGGTCATTCACCGCAACTAAATCAGTACATGATTTTCACAAATTTTTCAAAAACATGAAAGAAGCAGCAGCATAGAAAAACTTTGTTGTATACAGACCTGTCTGCTCCTCTTGACTTTCTAAAACACTCCTCACCCTCCTGCTTAATAGATTTTGGGCAAATTTTCACACAGCAGGTATTAAATGTTATGTTGTAATAAATGTTCTACTGCAAAAGTTACTATAACTGATTAGATGAAAGAAAGTTGGAGGAGAAAATTGTCAATCTCTATGCCATCACATGTCAATAAGTCCACAATATAATTTCAGAGATTGCAAAGACAGGCTCAAAGTATGCATTCCTAACGTGCATACTTAACATGAAACAAAGAATACATAACATTAAACAAAGAAAAATGGCTATAGAATAATGCTTCATATTTATGTATCAAAGCTCTAAACAAAACTACTCTTTATTATTTAAAATGTTTATCACAAATCTGTCTTAGTAGATACATCCGTGACATAAAGGCTAATCATCTTTATTTTAATTTTGCTCAGTTTGATCCTTAAATGTATCAAAACAGCCCCATTGTCCTGTTCTTGAAGTTCCTAAAATTAACTGATAAGGGCTGCTGCTAAAAGATCGGTAGCATCTCTGATAATTTTATCAGAACCTCAATAAATGGTACATAAGTTCATACAGAGGCAGCTGAACTATTTCACTTCAGTTTACTTGGAAAGATCTTTTTAGCAGTGTAAGAATGAGGCTAGCAAACATCTTACACTTACCAAAAGAAACAGCACAATATATTAATTTGTAGCTTTTTTATTAGTGTTTTTAGGGACATAAATTATATTTGCAGTTCAGATGGAGACAAGCTATTGTTGCTCATCATTTCTATATCCCACATGCCAACTCTACTGAAAGTGTTTGTGTATATTTCATTATCACTGTAAAGCAGAAAATATCCTGCCTTACATTACAAGGCTTCCCTGATCTAAAAGCAAACAAACAGATATTACACTATCCTCAAATTAAAAGTCCATTTTTTGTTTTGTACATGCCTTGCTATATTTAATAGATGCATGCTAAACATTTGAACAAATAAAATACAAAAACACAGCTGAAGAGATTTATACTACTCTAGGCAACTAGTAGCTCTCTGAATTTTAGACATTAAAATTCTTTCCTGAATGAAATGGACTAAAACAATTATTATATGCTTTTTGAACATTCAAACTGCTAATGAAAATTATGCTTTCCATGGAAATAAAGATTACTAAGAAGGTGCTTAAAAATGGATGTGATATTCAGTAATGGTCATTACAGCAATCCAGAAATTAAATTCCAGGATTTTTTAATTATTATTATTTTCCTATATCTGTAGTGAAGTTGTTTAGTAAAGCATTTTGTGCTATATCTTTTAGTGAGGGATAAAGAATGTTTTAAAAGAAAATTGCATGTATTCTTTTGTTTAAAAAAAAAAATCTTTCAGCTCTTACTGTAGCTGGAATACTGAAATCTGAACACCACAAATTTCCTTATAGATTATGATCAAAACTTGAATCAGAAAATGGTCTCTCACCCTCTCCCTTAAAGCTGCATCCCATTTAAAGAAGATCTTTTTCCCTTCAACTTCCACCTATAGGATCATGTAAAATAATGAAATACTTCATTTCCATTAAGGTTTGTTTTAAATCATAAATGGAAATAATTAACTCCTTCAGGAGGGCAGTCCCTCTAAACCCTAAATGTCACTACGTACCATATAGTACTGCTCCAGCTCAGACATCTATCAACATCTATCACTCAAGCATGTGCCTCAACAACTCTGCTCCCTTTTCTGATTAGAGATCAGAGTTGCTTGAGTTGGCTTACAGGGTGTCATCCGTTTGAATGACAGATGTCTATGTTGGAGCGCCGCTCTTGCTGCTTTTGTTTTGACTGTGAAAGGTTATACTTATCTGGCACAATCTAGACTATTTAGAAATAAAAAAAAATTCAAAAGGTAATTTGTCTTTACACAGGCTTTAGAAGAAATATTTAATTTCTAATTTAAATTCCAAAAACATGAGCTTCATGCGCAGTACACTTGGTAGCCTTTGTTTATTCAGTACAGTGTTTTCTGTGGGAATGTTTCTGCTCTCTTCAGTCAACTTTATCTTTACCATATAAAACTATAACTTTTCAGTTTAATTCAGCCTCAGAAAAAGCTGGTAGCATATGAGACACATCAGCACCTAACACAATAAATGTTAACAAACTACTCCAAGAAAATTATCTCCCTGCAATTTTTTTTTTACATTAGACACCATGGATCAAAAGAAAATATAAAATGTCTGCAACTTGCATTATATAAGTTCATTGTTGACAAAAGTTTTCAGGACTGATGCTGTCATTCTCGTACTAGTTGCAATAGGAGCAAAGGGCTGCACACCTGCACGCTCCAAGCCGCTCTGTACTTACAAGAAAACTGAGTGAAAATAAAAAAAAAAAAAATAAAGGGGGGAGAGAGCTCTTCCGGACAACATGGCAGTGGTGAAATGAAATACCTAGACAGACTTACCGAAGAGCTTGCTGGGAGTGTCCTCGCTGTCATTTGATTCCACAGGCGCAAGCAGGGGCTCATTCAGCTCGTTGTTTGAAGTAGCTGCCTTGTCCTCACCTCTCAACTCTGCATTCATTTCACTCCGCAGTGACAGCAAGGGCTTACTGACTTGTCCAGCTATCATTGGATCCTAGGATGGGGGGGGGGAAAAAGGGTGAGGGGGGGGGGGAGGGGGGGGCTGGGGGGGGGGGGGGGGGAAGTGGCAGCTTTGGTGTGCGTATACTCTCTCTTCCACTCCCTCTCTCTCACATACACTCACTCTCCCTCTCTCTCTCTTATCTCTGGCTGCTCCTGCTGTTATTGCTGGCTGCAGTCAAGTGAAGAGCTATTACAGATCCAATGAGTTTTCCATTACTCCCCACCCTATTAAAGCTCAGCTAGCATGTGAGAGATTCAGGATGCTTTGGAGAAAAACTTCTACTAAAGCAACATAACCAACACAGTTTTAATTATGGGAAGTGCTTTTTGTGTGTGTGTACATTTTTACATCTCACCCTGGCCTTAACATAGTAAGAAAATAAAATCCTGCATGCTACAATGCCACTGAAGAGGAGCGCCCTGTGAGTGCTCCATAGTGATTTAAAGAGGCATCCTCAGCTGCACATTAACAAAATCAAATACAGAGTTTCTAGCGTACCAGTGTTTCTATGAAAATACACAGCATCAAATAACTATTTCATTACAGACATTCAATAGAAATACAAATTCCTTTTAACTATTCCCGTTAACTATGCTCCAAAAGTCCACAAACACACACAAACATACATGTGTCTTTTGAAAATAAAAACCATAGAAATAGGTTTTTTTAAAGATAAAATTAAGGAAGATACTTACACAAACTCTTTGCAATTATTCTTGTGTTTGGGACATTATATTCCCCATAAAACATTACATGTATATATATATTTAAATCTTTTCTTGATGACTTGGATCTGTTTTATCTTCTGCTCATTGAGGACATTGGGGGTCTGGCATTATTTCCAAACACACTCTGTTATGCCATTTGCAAACTAATAGGCATAATATCACGACAGCACAAAAAACAGAGTACAAAAATACCTAAAAAAAAAAAAAACCCAAAAAAAAAAGGGAAAGGAACAAGTGACCTTGTTGCGCTCTCTGGCAGCTATTTATTGGAAAGTTCATGCCTAAATGGTTCTTATGCAGAGAACAGGTGACCAGCGAGAAAGTAGGTTGGTTAGCATGTTCCCTCTGTCCCGTCTTCACATTGGTCGATGTTTGCCTATGGGTTTTTAATGTATTCATGTCTGAAAAGTGAATTTGATATGACACATGATAATCTATGAAAATGTTAATCAATACAAATAGTTTAAGCTGTCATCAAATGCACTTCTTTAGTCAATACTTATATTGCTGAAAACAATGTCACTGTCACCAGGGCTTAATTTGCACAGCACTTAAATATTGGACTCTGTGCATCAATGCACTCTCCTTCAAATACTGTAGGTAAACACATTTTCTCCCTATTTAAGGCTGAAGCACTCAGCACGCATTTAGCTGAGCTGAATCTTCCCTTTTGAATACCTTGATAGGTCCACTGGAGGGCAAAATTAATACTTAATTGAATCTCACAGTCATCAAAATAATCAATACTTTTTTATTATTTATTCTTTACAGTCTGTTGA
This sequence comes from Mesitornis unicolor, assembly GCF_000695765.1. Taxonomy (NCBI): domain Eukaryota; kingdom Metazoa; phylum Chordata; class Aves; order Mesitornithiformes; family Mesitornithidae; genus Mesitornis; species Mesitornis unicolor. The sequence continues at coordinate 5,964 of NW_010204689.1, read as the reverse complement.
CTGTTTCAAACCTCTGAGGGAATGGTGGAAAGGATTCATGGCTTTGAAACACTGTCATTTAACAAGGTAATTTTCAGTGGGGCATTAGGGGTTGTGAAACATATAATAAAACAAAAATGGTGGCTTATAATAGGAAGAAAGAAAAGAATTATATTTCTGCCATCTAACAAAACAGGATAAATAAAAAAGCAAGTGCGAGAGGGAGAGGGAGAAAGGAGGGGAGAAAGGGAGAGAAAGACTGGCTTTTGAAGGGTTTTATCATATCAAGAGCAGAGCTGAGCTTTCATAATGCTGACATTTCTCATCCTGACAATCCTAAACAAGTGGAAAGGATGAGATCGCAGATATCATCTTTCATCACATTCCCCAGCTTAAGAACCAACATGACAGCTTCTCTCCCCTTTACACTGTTAATTACTAAATAAAATACTGCTCTCTGTCAGCATTAGATTATTGCAGATAGGAACCACAAACATTACTCCATTGTTTTGTTTTCTTTTTTTTTTTTTTAAACAGTGATACCTACCTTGAATTCAGAAAATAAATTAGACTTGTGTCTACATATTATAAATATATGAAACATAATCAATGTAATCAATGTGGTCAATCTATGTTATTGACAGGCTAAATTGCTGGTGATTTATTAACAATTTATTTACTGTATTTGTTCAAATTGTTGCTGGCTAACATTCTTACATATTTCTGGGGAGGAAGCAGAAGTTAACAGATTTCTTTTGCAGATGCGGTAAAATACCCTCTGACTTGTTTTGCTTTATATTCATATTGCATTATGGACAGTCATTTACCACAGAAAAAATTTTTTTTGTTTGCTCCCATGTACTAAATAATGTCTATTAGCAGATATTGCAGCTAAAGGTCACTGTGAACACAAGCAGTATTGTTTCAAAGTCTAGGCTGCTGCCTTCAGTTTCAGCTGTTCAAAACTAACATCAAGAGTGGTTCCATAATAAATGTGAATCAGGACAAAATGTTACCTTTTTCACCCAAGTATTTTGGGGAGGGAACCAATCCTGTCTGATAATCTGAGGACTAACAGCAAATCAATGGAGGAAGCTGAATCAGTAGGATTCTAGGATAAAGTCTCAGCTGCCAAATTTTGAATTTGTATATATGAAAAATGGGATGAGGAATAATGTAGGAAATGTGACAGTGCTGGGAGAAAACTTAGCCCTTAGATGTAAGTGAATTCCCAGCAACTTCAACAGGGCCAGGATTTTACCTGTTATGTACATCAATAATTCGGCTTCATCTGGAGTACTTTGTTCATTTCTGGTTAGCCCATCTAAGAAAGATACATCAGAAAGAGATGTGCAGTAAGAATGAGAAAGAGATTGAAAGGATTGGGAATGTTTACAGAAGAAAGTGAATAAGAACGAGCAAGATCAAAGTATACAAAATAATGGCAGGGAGAAAACGTAGATCAGGAACTATTCACCCTAAGGAGGAAAGGGACCTCCACTGAAATGGGTAAGTCATAAATCTCATAATAATAAAAGATACTTTTCCAAACACTAAGCATTAAAAAACAGTGGAACTCATAGCTGCAAGGTATCACAAGACCTGCACCACAGTAAGCAACAACATAGTCACTTGCATGGCTAAGGCAGACTCCTACCAGTGAATTTAAAACTGCTTCGCAAACACAGAGCCAAGGACTACAAAAATCTGAAATAGTATAAACTGCTGCCCCCTCCCTCACACAGTAGTACCAGAACCTGCAGTTAACCCCCAGGGTAGCTCTTTCTGTGAGGTGGTGAATGAATGACAACTTTCTCTATAAGCAGATGGATTAGGCTAAAATTCTAGTCTACATGAAGGCTAAATAAATCACTTAAATAACAGGTTGAGGGAAGGTTTGTTTCCCTCAGAAACATACATTTTAAAAATGGGTATTTTTTAAGTTCAGGTTGTCTTCAGACCTCCAATTGCTTTCTGTACTTAAGAATGAATCTCTTCTGCAGTGGATTATGTGTGATTAAAAACTATTATTTTTACAAAAAGCATAATAAATTCTAATTCCAGTGCACAGTAAATGGCCTAACCTGCAAAATCCCTTGGGGACCAGAGGGATTGTTCCTATATTTCCCAAAGGGCTCCCTAAAGAAAACCTCTGGAGTAGCTGCTATGCCAACTGCAGGCCCAGCAGCTTTCTCCTTATCCTATACCCACCTACAAAGCCCAGCCCAGAGAGAACCTGCAGCATCAGATAGGATGCATTGACGCAAGGAGTTGTGTGCACGGCTTTGGCATTTAGTCCTGTCAAGATCTGTTCTCCTCCCTGCCCTAGATGTCTGTGGGCTTGACCCTCAGGATTTTCTTTTTATAAAGGGTTTTAAACATCAGGTTACTCTTTGCAGTGTAACACGGGATCTTCCACTGACTGATAACTACACAAATGTTTTAGCTTTCATGTACAAAATTGAAAAGTCTAAGAATGCATAAAAAAAGCAAGATGAGCTTTGTAAAAGGGGTTTATATGCTTTAAGTAAGAGGCAAGGGTACATAGAGAACAAGCCTTATGAGGAGCGGCTGAGGGAACTGGGGTTGTTTAGCCTGGAGAAGAGAAGGCTGAGGGGAGACCTCATCACCACCTACAACTACCCAAAGAGAGGTTGTAGAGAAGTGGGTGCTGGTCTCTTCTCCCAGGTGATGGAGGATAGAACAAGGGGAAATGGCACCAAGCTGTGCCAAGGGAGGTTCAGGTTAGAGATAAGGAGTAAGTTCTTTACTGAGAGGGTTGTTAGAGCCCGGAACAGGCTGCCCAGAGAGGTGGTGGAGTCACCGTCCCTGGATGTATTTAAAAAGCGGGTAGATGAGGTAACTAAGGATATGGTTTAGTGGGTAGACAGGAACGGTTGGACATGATGATCTCAGAGGTCTTTTCCAACCGAGTGATTCTGTGTGTGTGATTCTGTGTGTGTGATTCTGTGTGTGTGATAATAGGGATATAATGCTTCAGAATTTCAGATGGCATAACCACAAGAGCAAAGTTCTAGTCATGTAAGGACTGAGGAATTACAATCCTCTTACTCAAAACATACCTGTATATACCACATGTGTAGTGACAGATTTTACACACAGCACTTGCAGATACTCATATAACTTGCCATCTATTTCTGGTCCAACTAGTACTCCTATTTCCAGACCTGCCTGTTTTCTATGAGATTTCACTGACAGTTTTGAGCAGCAAGTGGTCCTCCCTGGTGAATCTCCCTTAAGGGTGTCTTAAACCTCTTGTATTTCAGCTGCAATAGCTGCTACACCTCTGTTCACCTCTACTGCTCCCTAATGACTTAAACAAGTTGCTGGGCTTAATTTAACAGTAAAAATCATGTGGATTTGCAAATGCAAATTACAGCTCTGGTTACACACTCTTTTAAAAGCCAAAACCTTTACTTTTTTTTTTTTTTAAATCTGAAACACTGTATGAAGTACAGGAGAACATTTATTACTGTGTTAAAAGCTTTGCCTCCGCACTTTAAGGGTAAAGGTGCAGTTTCTAAGCAAAATTATTTAGTAATCAAAGACAGCTTTTAAAGGAAACTATATGTTTGTGTGAAACATGCTCTAGACAGAAGTCTTAAAATGGGAGAACAAACTACTTTTATCCCTAATGTAAGACTTGGGTGATGATAGGGCTTCATAAAGCCTTCATGCACTAGTTTAGCCACTGGTCTAAATTCTGTATTTATTGCACCATAAACATTGTTGGTCTGAAATGAATTACTTTTTAAATTTTAGTTAGCAGAAAAAGTAAGATCCTTTGTTTTGCTTTTTATTTTGCCCTTAGTTTGAAGTTACTTTGCACAGACTTTGCTTCTCTGGCTTAGTACCAGAAGTACTTGAAATAAATTTTCTGATTTTTTTTTCCAAAATATGAAAGAAATCCTGTCTCCTTCTTGGATTCTGATCTTGCACATACATCTGTTTGTGACATACACAGGGCATATATTTGAGAGCAAAAACTCCAATCATACTATCAACAAACATAAAATTTACACTGTTCATACTTTATTCTAATAATTACACCAAAAAAGTACTTAAACTATAGCTATTCAAAAATTTTAATCAAGACAGAGCACCATCATAACCCTGGATAAAGCTATTCTAAAGCATAAGTTAGCTTGTAGTTTTTGAGTGAGGAATACATTAAAAAAACTCTACTGGGAAAGGACTGGATTTATTTTGTGCAGATTACTACTGAAATTTAGTATTACATTCTCCCTAGGTCCTCTTATGAACTAGTTCTTCTTCCTTCATCTTATTGCTTCTAGATATATTCAATTTTTTTCCCATAAATAAAGATTTCACAGACAATCTTATTTGATTCTTTCTTCTTTAAACATTGTTTTATCTGCCATCACTAACGTGCTGATACATCCATCCCAATCTATCCATAGTCTGCTTTATGCAAACTACTTGGCATCAACCTTTTGTCCCCTGCTAGCCTCTCATGATTGCTACCTGCTGGCTGTCGCTTCCCTGGAAAATGTTACAGAGAAAAGTCTTCTCATTTTCTTCACAGCCACTTGTACTACCATACTTAGATAGATGTTTCTATAAGCAAAACAAACAAGACTGCTGATACATGATCACTGATCTCCCTTCACTGCTTTGATCTTGTACTTCTATTTACTGTATTACATATTTACTTAAATTACCTATATTATTTGTATTTAACTTACTAAAATAATCAGTGTTGCCTCTACTTCCTCTTACAGCAAAAAGCTGATACATTTCCAGCTCTTCTCACTCAATATATTATCACCCAAACCAGTCTTCACTTTTCTTCAGCTAGAACAATATTTATTCTCCTCATGAAAATCTCTGTAGCAAAAAAGATAGTTCTTTTCTTCTCCCTTTTCTCTATACTAGTGTGACTTTGGATATAGTATTTTACCAGTGACATTCATCTTCACATCTAAGAGCATTTAAAAAAGAGCATTTTCTAGTTAAAAATATCATTGTAACTAACTAACCAGTGCCTAGTTATAGTCATGTTACGAATAGTACTGAACTTTAATTAATTTAATTAATTTGGAAAGTTAGAAAGACTATCACTACCCATGGTGTTTTCTTTCATTTAAATACACACACAACATAGAAGCTTTACTTTAAATGTTGCTTTCAACTCTTGGAGTTGACCTTAATGCTTATGATCCAATTATTAATCTGATTTAAGAATCATTCTGCTCTTCTTGTTGCAAACTATTTAATCTTTAGGCTACAGTGATTCCCCATTTCAGTGACATTTTGCGTACTGTAAAGGAGCTTGTTCATCTGTGGACATATAGCAGAAGTTTGTATGCATATAGAGGTCAAGCCAGAGAATATACTATTCTGGGAAGATACCACGCTCCTCAAAACACAAGATAGATAATAGCGCTCAGCCACCAGAAGAAATAACAAGTCTTGAGAGTGGTGAGAGAAAGCTTCCTTAGTCTAGTTAAAGATTCTTGCAGACACAAAAAAGCCAAGCCCATTTTTTGAGGGACCAGAAGACCAGGCCCTACAGATCATGACAGACAAAGGCAGAACAGGCAGGAACTTATTTGACTGGGGCCAATGTGGTGCAATAAGCTTTCTAGGCACTTCTCCACTCATTTCCTACTCTTTTGCCATGTGGTCTTCTGAAGGAAGATGACTTAGGAGAGCAATTAATTCTGAAATTAAAAGATGATTCCTACCAGGAGTTAAGACTTTGACACATTTTCTTAATAAGAGCAGTGGATGATTCCCACTGCTCTGTTAGTTTTATTCTGCAGGTGGCTGTGTCAAGCATAAGAAACCATACAGAAAATTATAAGCCTGTAAGAATAACTAGGATTCTCTAAAACTTGTATACTAGGAGGCTAACTTACCAGAAGACTTGAAAAAATTTCCATTACGAAAAGGAAGACATTGTCTTCAACTAAAAAATAAAATAAAATAAAATAAAATAAA
>NW_010204688.1:0-701 GCF_000695765.1 Mesitornis unicolor | reverse complement strand
GCGGGGACATCCGTGCTGGTGCCAAGCATCCTCCGCGGGAGCTGCCGATGGAAACAGAAAGAGGCAAAACCCCTCCATACCCCCCCAAAAAAACCCCCATCCCTGGTGCCATTTCACGGAGTCACGATGCTGAGACTGCTCTGCTGAAACCCCTGCCCGATGCGCTCTCGGCTGAGTGCAAAGAAATACTTTTATTTGCCGCCCCCCTTGCATCCTGCCCTGCGCACCCCGCAAAGCCCCGGTGCCAGCCCCCGTTGTTCTGCTCAGTGCATTTTGTGGGGCTGGCGGGGGCGGTTGGTTCAAGCAAAAAAAGAATGGCAAAAAGAGATGCCGAGGTGGGAAAGAACCCGGTCCTGTCAGTGCTCACGGGGTGGGATCGCTCCGGGCATCGCTGCGCTCCCACGGGCGCATCCCCTGGTGAAGGTGGCAGTGCCGGTGCCACCGCCATCCTCCTATGGTGCCAGCGCCGTCCTCACTGCTCTCATGCAGGCAGGTTTGGGCTCCAGGTTGGGGTGTGGGGGCAGGATCAGGCCCTCCAGTCCCTGTGCGGGGGCCGATGGGGTCCCCCCCAGCCGGGCACCACCTGCAAGGGAGAGCGTGGGCTCAGCACAGCAGTGACACCAGCTCGGACCACCCCCCAAAAACCACCCCAAATGGTGTCAGGGGGGATGGACAAGCCCTGGGCTTGCAGGGAGCGGCTG
>NW_010204687.1:8540-21283 GCF_000695765.1 Mesitornis unicolor | reverse complement strand
GTGATTCTGTGATTCTGTGATTTTGCATATACTGGAGTGTTGCATGAAAACTCTGCTGAAGTTTGGAGTTTAAGGTGCCTGACAGGAATTTTCATAAAGAAAAGAAGCCATGGAAAAGGGAATTATACTACTTAGATATACTTTCAGTTCCCGCCAAAATATTTCCATGTTATTTTCTCATTTGAGTCTTTTTCCCTTTTTATGACTTATTGGAATTTTGTCTGGGGAAGCGTTGTAACAGGGAGTAGAAATCACAGAGTATAATTTAAACCTATGGTATGATCACTATTGCAACGTGGGATATAGCTGTCTGCTGAGGTTTTGGTATAAGAATACTAGTTTCTGGGGGGGAGAGGTGTGGGGGAAATTGAGTTTGTAACTTAATAGGAAAAATAAATAGAAGGTCCCACTCTTAAACAAACAAAATCCCCCTGTCCCTAACCCCTTAAAGTTTGGACACTATTCAAAGTAATTCAGAATTAAAGTTACACTCCAGCAAGTCATTGTGGAAATCCAATCTGAAAAAAAGGAAGAAATAGGTATCTTTTATATTTGTCTTATATTTTATATAAAGCAGGGAAACTCTTCATTTAATAAAGCCTCATGTATATTTTAGCTTGGTTTACTGGAGGTCTGTGGAGAAGTGGATGGAGAGCTTCATTAGTTCTTGAAGGACAGAACAGGTTATTGAATAATCAGCAGAGATCTTACTTCCCAGCTGTTTGAATTAAATAAGCTGTAATAAAATGTACACAAATCCTCCCAGAGATTTAAGTAGATGACTGTGCCTGAGGAAGTTGAATTATAGAAAATAACATCTTAATTTCAGTCCTCTGTCTCAGAAACTCATTTCATAGGCACTGAGAATATTTAACTCTCACAGAAATGAGGCTACTGAATTCTAGACATCCAAGTCAGAAAATATAGCACCTTATGTTTTCCCAAGCTATGTATATGTTTGTATGTTTGTTTGTTTGTTTGTTTGTTTGTTTTGTTTGTGGGTTGGTTTTTTTTTAGAGAAATAAATGTAAAATATTATCTTATAAATAACAAAAAAATATCTTGTGATCATTTTTCTGAGGATCCTTTTGCTAATCCCCACTAGAATAAAAAAAATCCAAGTATTCATTTTCTAAAAGCCAAAACATTAATCAGTCAGGCTATTAAACTGTAAGAAACTAAATATAATAGTTGAGAAGGTAAGAGGCACTACATCTCTATAATGACTCATGAATTATTCATTTATGTTAGTGTAAAATTAAACACACACTTTTTATATGAAGTTATGGAACTGCTTGTGTTTACAGTGCTGAAGGAGGTGCTAAACCAAATAATGGAACAGCAGCAAGAAAGCCAAATGGCACTGCATTTGTTCAGCTTAAGAAGGAGTTGGTTAAAAAAATGAGTAACAATACTGGAAAGCACTGAGACATATTTTTGTATGAGGTAACCAGTGAGTGTGGAGGCGTAAATCCCTTGGAGAACATATGCGAGACACAATGAGGCTTCTGCGTTCTTCATGTGGGTCACTGAAAAGGTGAAAATACCCAGACAGATACGGTATATTTGGATTTTTAAAAAACCTTCAGATTCTCACAAGAAGTAATTCAAGAAACATGTTACTGCTAAACTTCTGTGTGGATTGAAAAGTCACGAGCAGAAGAACAAATAGAAATAGGAGATTGATATTCATCATGCAAAACTGTAAGCATCTATAGTATACTAAAATAGAATGAGTGGAGAGATGGCAAATTTAAGACAAAATAATTTAGGCGAAGAAGATTAAGAAAGGGTGAAGAGCTCCTGCAGGACCTGATATAACTGACAAATACGATGCAAAATATTTGGAAGGACTTTGTGAGCTGCTGTAGCCAGAGCTTCTAGAGAGATTCAAGCACCCTATTGTGTAGCTCATTGCCACTTCTGCTCAGAGCACAGCACTAATAAAAAGTTTAATAAGTTTCATTGATACTAGAAAATGTTTTCTTTGTGCAATTAGCCCGTGATACCCATAGAAGGAAAATTACTTTTAAAGTTCAGAAAGGTTTAAAAGGATATTAACAAGGATAATACAGATAACAAGAGCAATCATAAAAAGAATTTTTTTATATTGTTACATTATCCTTATGCTTCAGAAGGCAAAACTGTGGGCAATTGTATCTCTGTGTTGTTGTCCTAGAAGAGCAATTGACATCTCTCTGATAAAAATGTCTGGTACCATCAGATGGGTGAGACCCTCTGGAAGGGACAAACCACAGGGCTGCAGTGTTATAACAGTCCTTGTGTTCAGAGTTCACCAGGAAAGATAAAAGTTTCTAAATTAGTTTCTAAATGTGATACAGGTCATTAGGAAGCAGAAGTTCAGATTGCAAACCCACTCCATTTAGCTTTTGGGTCTTACACATTTACTGTGTGCAAGATGACACTTCTGTCTTATCTGAAAAGATATAACCTTCACCATTCATATTAATTCATAACTGATCACCTGCAAATGAGCTAACTACTTAGACTTGTATGGTTTTAGTATCCTAGCCTAGCTAAGTGCTTCTGGAGACTTAAAGCTCAAAACTCAGCCCACTCAAAAAGCTTGTTAATGGGTCCCACATGACACAGCTATCAATTTTTTAGTATCAGATATACATGCTGTATCCATTATAACTTTCACTTAGGGGCAGGCTTGCCCTAACTGTATGGGAGCTTGTGAGGCTTTGCTCTTATTTTTGGTCTGAAAGAAGGGAAAAAAATGACAATGTTAGATGAGAGTGAAACTGTGTACTGCAAAAGACGATGCTCACTGTGTGTCTGTCAGAGAGGGGCCTGATACGTTGCAAAGGGTTGCAAGATTCTCTCTCTGTTTTTAACATTTCCCAGGTTGTTTAAATGTGCATTGTAAGCAATGATAAAATGACAAGTTATCATTGATCCGTCCTTTCCTCCATCTCAGAGGGATTCATTAAATAATGCATGCACCCATGTGAATTACCCTTCTTCACTATACCATCCCCAGACCATTAGCCAAATATAGCAACAGAAGCATCTTTCAACCCTTAGAAACCCTTTGGCTTTCATTTAATTAAATTATCCCATTATGAAAACTCTTATAATGAGATTAAATTTAATTATTTATTAGACACTTATTTGCACTAGGGAACCCATCAATTATGCATGGTTGTGCTAAACATTTTTCAATCCATCACCTTTTCTTTTCATGGAAGGTGCAGTTTATTAAGTGCATCTGAAGTACTGTAACAGAAGAGCTCTAGCAGAAATGTGCATGCCATCCTACTTCAACTAATTGCAAATGTAATAGGAAAACAGAAATAAGAAAAATTATTCTCTCTCCTTTTGAAATACTGTACATTGACAGAACTGCACATTTTGCAATTATTTGGTGCATCACCTTTTTACGTCCTACATAGTTAAGTTAATGGATGGTCATTTTAATTCAGGTTTTTTGGTTGTATTTTGTGTGTTAATGGTTCCTAATTGCACAAAAATTCAGATGTAATGCCTAATTCAAATATTTGAAAGAAATCTTTGTAGCACACTGTGGCTTGTAGCTATGTACATACAAGAATTTCTCGTTAATTTATAGAAGATACTAATATTCTCTTAATAGAAATTATCAGAAAGATTAAATTTTAGACAAATTTTTAACATAATCAGTCACATATCTTCTTGATAAGAATTTGAATACGAAGGCAAAAACATATAAGCTACCAATTATTGTTTCAAGCAGAATGACATTGTCTGATGAATATTAAGAAGATATAAATGTCAATACAACTCTGAGCTTTTCTTTTATAAGACCTTGTCAATATGTAATTAATTATTCAACTGGAATTCTGTGCAGCCCAGGGCAGCATTTCGAAGACCTTTCTTTTATAAATTGCAAAGTCATCATAAAATTGCTTTTACTTTTTCCTTAATTTTTTTTCACATTTAGAAATGTCATGTGTATGAAAGCTCATAGACACCTGTGAGGTGACATGTGCAGTGCAGTGATAAAGTGAGGAGCAGTAGGCTTTTTAGTAGCAGTAGGCTCTAGCAGATGCTTTTAATACATTACAAAATTCTTCCCTGCTTTAGAAGTGCTCGTGTTTCATGTTCAGTTGTGAATGGGGGTTGAACAGAAAGATTTATGTCCTTTTTTTCCTCACTTATGCATGTAAGAGGATGTTTGCTTCATTAACTTTGAAATTCACTGGCCAAATAGACTGCATATTTTAGAGGATTTAAGTAAATGTGCCCCAAAGTTCACAGAAATTACTACAGAGCATTTCAATCCTCATCTTGAAGGAATGAGACATGATGCATCTGTTAATAAAAACACAGAAGTACTGTTTGCATTTGGTAAAACAGTCATATCTTGTACTTCCGACTTTATCAATGTCACTGGTTTTCATTATTTGGTACTTTCTTCCTGAAAGTCAGGACTGTTAATTAAATCTCAGTGTACCCTCGTGGGCTCAATAGGATGGTTTTATTCCTGCGAGGGAGATTACGTCCATTAGGACTGCTCTCCAGACGATATTCAGAAGTGAAGTTTACTTTCTGGTATGCTGCTTTTGCCAGCCAAGGATTTCACTCTCATTTTCCAGAATAGCCGTTCATCTTCCACTTGGATAGATATGCTCATATGTAAGCCCTATGTGTAAGATCGGTACATAGTCACACACAAGCATGTTTCTTCTGTTGAAGTACCAAGATCATATATGAAGCAGGTGGTGGTACCATAACCAGTAATTTTGGTCTGACAATTCCTCTGCAGACTCAAATCGCTGAGTGAAGCTAAAAAATAGTACCTAGACCAAAACCTTTGCAACATTACACTGTGATGAGATTACCATCTGCAGACTCTTGAATGATGAGTGAGTTACATTTGACATCATTCAGCCTAAAAGGAGTATTTTAATATGTTTTTCAGTACATTACAGCAAAAACTTCATTTTAACTTGGGGAAAGATGTGACGATTGCTGTATTTTGCATTCTGAAACCTCAGTGCTGCAGTTAGCTGTGGAACAGCCCATCTCAGTCCGTGTTGGGGGCTGGTAAATTAGCAACGGTTATTCTCATTTTTCCCATTGTATAATCAGTTGGCAGCTTTGAACTCTACTTGAAATCTCCTTTAAGGATCATGTAGGCTACACACTACAATATGTTAGCAAATAACTTTAAATGCATACTTGAGACTTGAAAATGAACATAAAATGAAAATTAACATGAAAAAGCACACTTGAGACATGACATCTGTCAGCCACCTGCTTAAATTATAGCTATCCAGTCAGGCCAGATGCACTGGTAGGTGTACTCAATTTTACACCTATATGACATGAAGGTTTCAGTGTTCACAAATTGGCTGTGGTAGCAAGTCTCCAAATACTCCTCTCTTCCATTTAGATGTGGTCATATCTTTTTTTTTTTTTTGCAAGTGGTACAAGAAAGGTGAGCCTTCTCAGAGCTTCAGATGCTAAAACATTAAAGAAACTATACATCCAGCGTGTATTGTGGAGCAGTTTGTTTGGATACAGCTTTTCAATACTTTGGATACAAGTTTTGACAGTTTCATCTGAGCAAAGACAGGGTCTATGAGGAAAAATAGAATGACAGTGATGATTTCATCACTGGTATTAAAAACTTGTATGTAGGCTTCTCATTTACAGCTTGCTAACAGCTTCTTAACTTTCATTAACATCCTTTTGCTTTCATATTTAATAAAGACAATTAACAGGATATTGCATAGGTATTGATATGTTAAAAAGCTACTAATTTCAACTGTGTACTTTTTCAAGCTTCATTTTTAACACTGATGGTGAAAACACATGATGTGGCCCAGTCTAGCTTGTTATAATCTTTGGTCTCATGTCTTTAATAATAAAGAACAGAATGAACTTAATATGGTCCTGAATTAATACCATTTTAAAATGTTTTAAAAGACAGATATCAAGTTCAATAATAATATTACTTGAAGGCATGGTGTTTCCACCTTTGTTGCTTGTTTACTGCTTTCCCCTTCCATAACTGTTTAACTAGAAACAGCTTTCTGTGAAGGAGTTAAGACAGAAGTGAAAATAATGTTCTGTCAGGGAAATAACATATAAAAGCTAAAAACGTCTTAAAAACAGAGGGAAACATGGTTTTTCAGAAAATTGTAGGATGCAGTAAAATTTTTAGGACACTTTAAACGCAAAGAACTTTCAGCATTTTTTATTCCCACAGCTTTTAAAATATTTTTAGACAAATGAGACTTTGTTTAGTTTGGGTGAGAAGACCTGATTTGAGGTTTGCTTGTTTCAGGAAAAGACAGAGCATTGATAATTTTCCCATAACAGATATCCATAGCTGGAATTCGTCAAGGCATCAGGTCATTAAGCCAGGGGGAAATACTCTTGCTTCCTTTATCCCTGATGCAAAGATTTTTCCCATCATTTTAGGCCCTCACATTGCCAACACTCTTCCCATTCTCCTTGAACAAGCTGACAGCCTAAGGCTTTCCAGCAGGCTGTGTAACAAAGCCCTTTCAACGCCCACCTTATGTAAAATCAGGTTCATCATGAGCTCATGCATGGTGTCCATTCTTGTGGCTTTTAATTCTTTTCTAGTGGTCTCATCCCTCACTGCATTCCTATGCTGCCTTTGATTTTATTTTCTGGTATTCATCAAAGTAGACTTAACGGATGGGTGAAAAAGGAAGATCCTCTTCACTGATATCACTCCTACTCATGACCTGTTGCTATGTGGTGAAGAATACAAAGTCAATCTGGCCCATGTATGAGACAGGACAGTCCAGCTGTGTACAGCATCAGGTCTGAGATTTAAAAAAAAAAAAAAGTTCAAGTGATCCATAATATGGAAGAAGTGACTTCTTGATTGCAGCCAGTGCTGGGCCCTGATAACAGGCAATGCACAACCAAATTGGGGAAGGGTTTTGTGTCTGTAGTGTTGGTTTCCTTCCTTCAGCAGTTCTATAGGACGAACCTGATTTCTTGAGGTACAGCTTTGCTTGTATAGGTAGGGACTGAAAGGATTTTCTGTGACAACTGACAGCTCTTACCCTCTGGGGAACTGTCTTTCTACGTAAAATGAAGTTGCTCTGTCAGCAAAATGAAAAAGTTCATTAAAATAACTGAAGAGAACTGTAAATGGAGATCAGGCAGTTTCTTGTTATAACCTGGTTTCTTGAAGAAAAAAGGTTTCTGCAACCACATTCTTTGTACATGTCTGTCCAGATGTATGTCTCCTAATAACAACTTTTCAATTTGTTGGGAAATATCAATCCAGTCTGACAGAGAGCTAGCAACCTCAGAAATACTGCATGCCTTCAAGTTTTATGAAAGCAGGCAGATGGGCTGTGGAGAATGTGTGTAGACATCCTTGGCTGATGAAAGGCTAAAGAAAAATGCTTCTTTTAGTAGATATCTGTGAATCTTTAGGATAGGGCTGCCCTGTGCTGATGAAGGAAAGGTTGGAGGCATTCTGGTCTTCAGTAAAGGCTAGCTGCCTTTTGGCCCTGGGGGTACTGTTGATGGGCACAGTTCATTGTGTGTCCCTCTCCCTAGACTTGAGTTTTGGTGAGAGATGCATGGTTGGTCTGTGTTAACCCTAAGACATACACCTTCGGTGCTCCCAAGCCCAGAGATTGTGTGTTTAAGCAACTTGCATCCCAGAAGCCAGACACTTTCCTCTTAGAAGCTACACCAATCTCATCAGTGAACCTTCCCTTCTTCTTTGATTCCCTTCACTTAAGCCACCCGACGATCTTCTCTTCAAGTTTCCCAACAGGGAGCCTTCAAACCCACTGCAGCTGCTTCACCACCAGTTTTCAGCCTGTTTTAAGGTGCTGCTTTGAGATGGCTGCCTGTGTTCACTGCCCGTGCCTCTGTGACCACTGAACCTCATGAGGTTATCCATGTGGGGAAAAAAAATCCTCCCTTCCCCCACTCTTGGTTTCCAGGAGATGTAAAAAAGCTGGTTAGAAGCAGCAACTGTGAAAAGTGAAGCCTATGAGCTATAAAACAGAGGGAATCTCTGGCAAGACACTGTAAGTAACTCTAAGGCTGTAATTCTCTCTACTCACAGCCTTGCTCTAAAATACCCTGGCTGACCTTCCTGGCACATTGTGGGGAAAGTTCACATATAGTCAAATGACAAAAATAATTCATTTATAACTTGCTGTCATTAGCTTCTGGGAGAGAAATGTCAAAGTACAGTTTCTGGGACTGTTTGATGAGCTACTAGGTTGATTATGTCTTATTCTGGTTTTAGTGTTTCTTTTGATCCTACTTTTTTGATAGTTGTACTTTTAATTATATTAGATAATTATGTCAGGATATTAATTTTCTATGTATCTAAATAGGCATTTCAGCAAAGGAGTTAATGGAAATGTCTTTAGAGATGAGAATTAGGAGCAGCATGAGGAGTTCAGTAACTCTGATTAGGCTGGGTACTTTTTCCTTTGGGTATAAAATGCCACTGGAGCATCCTGAAGTATCTACATGAAAAGACTGCATGCCCCTTGTGTATTTATAGATTGTAGAGTGGGAGATGCAGACAGTGTGTACTTGGAATTAGACAGTTATTTTAGATGGTGGAAAGCAGGAGGGAAATTTTCAAATTACAGTGTGAGAATGTAACCACGTGACTCATTAAAATTAATAGGAACTGCGTAGTGTAGTCTCTGTGCACCACTTTGAAAATTTCCCTGGGTGTTTCTCTATGAATATTTATGCAGTCAGAAATACAATGCAGACAATGAAGCAAAAGCCAGTATAAATACAAGATCAGGTAATCTACATGTTTTTAATTATTGACATAAAGTCCACTTTTGTCCAGTAATAAAAAAATGCATATGAATGAAGAAAGTAGTTAAATACAAAAGAAAACGGTTTCAGCGATTATTTTAAAAGGAAATACTTTTCTGATTAAGTTTCTAAAGAAGTCACTAAAGCTGCTTGCACTTTTAACAAGGATATTTCAAATCTGTATTCCAGTATACATTTAGAAAAATGCAGCTGATTGCATCACTCAAGAGGAGAAGTTTATGTCCATGGGATCACCAGATATCAAACAAATGTACCAAGTCCTCATTTGAGCTCAGCACTGAGTTAAACTCGTTATTTCTATTCTGAAGACTGTACCTGCACTGAGGGATGGTATGAGAAAGGTGCAGGAGATAAAAGGAAAGGGGTATGCATTTGCTTAAGAACCCACCTATTTACAGTGTCCTCTGACCATTTACTACTGACTTACTAAAAGGCACAGGGTGCTTATCTTTACTTAAGTCAGGAATTGTGTTAATGTTATTATCCACTGATGTTTTTATTCAACAATGTAAATCCAAAGCAAGGTAACTAGCAAGGTTCCTGGTTACTCATCATCAGTTCAGTCCAGGGAGAGAATTAAAGTTGAAGGAGTTTGTTTCAAAAAAAATTATCATTTGGTGTCTGCACCCCATCCAAAACTCAAGACCTCCAGCACTAATTTCAGCTGTTAGTATTATTGTTTTGCTTTCCCAAGGTGGATACAGAAGGTCAAAGAATGGCAATGCCTCAAAATGAATATAATTCTGAATCAATATAACCTTTAAGAAACCTGTCAGGAATAGTAGATATTCTGCAGCTTTGTCTGTGCTCCCCTATCTTCCAAGTGGTTTCTACATTTTGAAGTCTTGTCAAACTGAGCAGCAATCTTCTGCCAAATAATTCCATCACCAATTAGTCTGTCATAGGCTTTGTCAGTTTATCTTAACTTCTCTGCCTTATGGACTGAATACTGGATACCAAAGAAAGATCAAGAGGAAAGAAATGTTATGCTTGCTTTCTGTAAAACGCTGTCTTAACCCAAACATCCTCCTCCCCTGAAGTTGTGAAGCAGTGAAATTCCTCCTGGACTGAAAGAGGAAACAGTCACATCTCCAGAAGGATCGAGCCGCTCGCACCCTTTCTAGTGAGACTCAGCATAGGAATGGTTAAGGGGGTGAGGAGAAATAAATAACAAATTGATCAGCATCAGAGAGAGCGATCCCTTCTGTGTCACAAGCAAAATTTAAGCACCCTCTCTATCCTATGGAAAATCTAAGAGAATAGATTTCCCTGGGAAATATGTGTTGTTCTTCCCCAAGAGAAAAAGAGTTTAACAAGCTTGTGTAAAGAAAGAGAAATTGTATAAAACTGTTAACCAAAGGGTAAATTGGGAGAGGGCTGGAAAATCATGCTAGGTGAATGTGGGCATCCTCAGCCATTGGCGGCAGCTCGTGAACAGCTGGATAGCAGAACCTACTACAAAAAATTGCCAGCCAACTCGTATTGCCATGGGGCTGTCCCTGCTGCCAAAATAATGCAGAATATCTATGTACTTCAGCGGTTAGATCAAGAGAGCTGATAGAGTGAACACCAGAGATCTAATAAATACATCCACTCCCTTCTCTCATCTTCAAAGTCAAGAGAAGGGAAATGAAGCTTCCGACACACAATAATGCAATCCTTACATGGGAGAACAGACTCCTCAGAAAATATTTATAACAGGGTTAGGGGCAAGACACTGGTGTGTTGGTCAATACATTGGGTTCTCTGATAAACATTTTCTAAAAAAGTAATTTCCAGAGCTAACAAAGAATCATGTAAATGGAGAAATAATCAGATAAAGTGATCGAGACTGAAGAAATCAGGATGCATTTAGCAGATTTCAGCTAATGAAGACAGAGTTGTGATTGAAGGTGAGGAAAAGGAAACATTTTTAAATGGTAAATCAGTATTTAAGTTTTCTAGACTTGCAGGAAGTCAGGATTTCATTTGTTTCAGCCCAAATGGTTGAAAAAAAATATGGGAAAATTTGTAAACACTCTTTTTAGGAATAGGTTTTTTGTGGTTTTTGGTTTGTTTGTTTGTTTGTTTGTTTTTAAAGTTTTATTTTCACCATCATCATATCCAGTAACTCTGATAAACACTGGCAAACATGATAAACATTCTAGCAAACACCTTGATAAGATTCATAGGGATAAAGTCTTGGAGAAACATTTATGAAAATGGCAGGAGAGGAAAATTATGATTTCATGAAATTCGGTTTCTTTAGGTAATACTTCCTTTGTGGCAGTAGGTAAGCCATGTTTGTTGAAAGCTAGATTACAAGCAGATGTTACCAGTTTGAGGGAAGATGCAGAAATTCTCATTGGGCCTGAATCAGTGCCTCTCCTAATGCCCATCTGCACATTTCAGAAAGCAAGCAGAGTAAGGAGTAAGTTCTTTGGGATATTTGAATCATGGAGCTAATCCAAGATTCATTCAAGTGAACAAAATCTATTGGATTTACTTCTTCTGTCAGCAGAACCAACCCTGCAGAGATGTTAATTTGGACATCGTTGTATTCGATGTTAGGCAGGGAAGGATGCTATGGAACTAATAATTCTTCTAGGATGGGAGGAAAGAAACACTTTTTTATATGCTAAAGGAGATATTAAATGAATTAGTCATTCCCTGGAGCAAATGACACCTATGGGCTTATGGCATGTTGATATGTGGAAATCATATAAAGTCTGGATGTCACCATTTTTATTATTTATTAGGTTACCATGTTTCCACTGATGTCTGCACATGTACTTTCATGTTTGCTGACTGTTAAATTATGTCACTGCTTTCTCACTGCTAATAATTCTCATTACTATCAGTTCTCAGCTATTTGAGAATTTATTGGTATTATACAGTGATCTTTCTAGCAAGAGAAAAGCCATCTCTGCTTAAACAGAGATAAAGTTGGAAATTTGGCATGTATTTTTTAAGCTGTGCAATACAGTTTTATTAAAACAAACAAACTTATATTTTACAAAGTTACAAGCAAGCTTAGGTGAGTATACAGATTTAGAAAATCAGTGTCTCAAACCAATCTCTTAAGTCACTGTGATTTACTCTTTTTTAATTCATGGTCATGAATTTCTAAACCAAATGTAAACAGCAGTCTTCAAACCTCTTATTCAGGGTCTCTAAAGTGCACTTCTCTTACTGAATTAATAGAAAATATTTTTTACTGCATATTAACTTTCAGCTATTTTTTTCATTGCCATTCACTTTGAGTCATTTTATGGTTACCCATTCACATTTTGAGAAACTGCTGTCTTGGCAGACTCCAGTGCATCCAAACATGAAGAGATAACTGGGTCCTGCAGCCTAGCCTGTAGGGACAGACTCCAACCCCGTACACAGCCCTTTTGAGGTCAGGAGGACTGCCAATGGATACCACAGAACCCCTGTGGATTGGGCTGCAGGGCAGTGGCCTGTGCTGAAGCAAACCCCAACACTGGCTGCCAGGAGCCTCGCCATGTAGGACCTGTTGAAACATAGTACATCCTGCACGTTCTTCAGATGGTAAAAACAACTTTAGGCATCCCCATATTAGATTACTGTAAAAAATATTTGACCTGTCAGTTGTTACTTTATGATGCATACTCTGTAACTATTCACTATTATTTACTTACTGACCAGAAAAACAAGAGCCAAATCCTGGAATTTATCAACTAATAGAGAAAGATTTGTATAAGGCTCCTGCTGAGCTTTGTATATCACGTATGTCTGAGGCCAATTCCATAAAAAGAAACTTAACATGAAGTTGATCCTATTTTAATCCAGGCTTTAAGATGCATACACAATATTTTGTAGTGATGTGAAAATATTAATAGTGTTCTTATATATATATTAAAATACTAGAACTAAAAATAATGAGGATTTTATAAGAGGGGAGACAGGAGGGAAAG
>NW_010204687.1:2975-8526 GCF_000695765.1 Mesitornis unicolor | reverse complement strand
TCACTGATGGTTTGTGGCAGCTCTTTTGGGTCTCAAAGAGGTACCAGAGCCTTACAGTGCCCAAGCCTGTACCCAGCTGAGGGGCAGCTGCTCTCCATCACTTGGATTTCTCCCTTCCACCTGTAGACACCATGCAATTCCTGAGACTCCTTCTGAATTCAAAACCCTTTCTAGAGGTGGATGAAGGTTCAGGAGAGGGAGCCTTCATTCTGGATGCTTATTTTCCTCTGCAGTGAGAGGCAGAGAAACAATTAATCAACGGCTCTGGGGCAGAGATGCTTTCCTATAAGGCCACAGCCTGTTGGGTCTTGGTGGAGCAGGCGGCAGCACCACTGGTTTCCTCAGCCAGGGCAATGGAGCCCTTGTTTGTGTTTCAGGCACTGTAAGGCATCATTTGAAGCATTCAGTCTCCAGCAGTATA
The DNA here is from genome assembly GCF_000695765.1 of Mesitornis unicolor. Lineage (NCBI taxonomy): Eukaryota > Metazoa > Chordata > Aves > Mesitornithiformes > Mesitornithidae > Mesitornis > Mesitornis unicolor. The sequence goes on along the minus strand of NW_010204687.1, from coordinate 8,105 downwards.
ATTTTGACCTTATTTCAATAAGCAGTCATCTGCAGCGGAGTACATTGGTGGAGTATGTTTCAAGCTAGTGCATTTTTAGGCTACTAAATCTACTAAATTTTCCTATGCATCTGTAATTTAGTATTTGCTGCTTTCCAGAAGAGCTATTAAAAATCAACCTAGATACACAAAGGTACCCTGCTTGTGAATATAAGGAAAGTGGCACCAGATGCACTGAAGATAAAGAAGCATTTTTGAGTTCCACTCATTCCATTCCTTATAATACCCAATTACACTTTTTAAAATCACATTATTACAGTTAAAAGCTGTTTACCCCTACTCACCCACTGTGGTTTCGAGTTCTTCATACGGTTTTGTTCTGTTGTGCATATCTTTGTGTCCTCTTCTTCTTATGTTATTGCCTTGTTCTGGTATGACTGCATTGAAAGTGTTCTGCCTCCATTGGGCATGCAGTGCCCGTGCTCTGTTCATCAGCATACCCCTTGGCATCCAGCGCAAGGAGTGTTTTCCTTTGTTTGTGGTTCATTTAGCAACATTATTTAATGGAGGTTGCTGTGTATAGAGGTTCCTGTATTACAAAAGGCGAGGCATCCTTAAAGGCACATTTTCACAACATCATCAGGCAACTTGCTCAGCTGGATATGAATACTTCAGTCTTTGCATGTGCAAATGTGGCACAAGACAGAGGGGCAAGGTATATGACTTGGTTTTTTGGATGTTGAAATCAAGCTTTCGCTTTTTCTTAATTCTTGTGGAACCCTCTTGAAATCCTTATTTTAACCTGTTTTTCTCTAAATTAATGACAGGTTTGCAGGGACGAAAGTACTGACTGCCCTTTGTGATTTTTTTTCCCTTGAGCCTAGGTTTTAAAGGGATCTGTCATCTTATGTTCATGGGCTGAAAATATAAGTGTAATTATGAATAATTGGTTTAGGAATTAAACAATTCTTTGGAAAGGTAGATTGTCAAGCAGGAAATATTTGTAGAAAATCTGTGTAATGCACCTAATTAAAAAAAAAATCCGTATTAGCAGCCCGGAAGTATCCAAGTAGTAAAAAGAGTTTAAGCTTTGTTTACATTTTGGCTGCAAGAGGTGCCTCTCTTTAAGTATTTAGATAAACAAACCAAAGCTGCTGTTTTCATTAGCATGTAACACAGAGCCTTTGCCTCAGAGAACATTAAACTAAAATTTGGTGGCAGAAAGCAATTCGATCTCTTGCAAATGTGAGTCTTGACAAACCTTACAGTATGGAAAAAAACCCCCAAACAACCTTCAAATTTCGTACCTATTGACATTGCTTAATAAAAACATCTCGAGTGCTGGTGCTTCTGGGTGTGTTTCCAATAGCAATGTGATTGCAAGGCTCTGTGGATAAAGTTACCAATCCTTTGAATTCTGACCTTCAGTCTAAAACAGCTTTAGAGGTTACTCTTTTTCCGATTTGTGAGATTGCAGAGAAAAAGTTAATGCTGCTGGAAGGAAGCGGGGGAGGGAGCAGGGCTTGGAGATGAGAACTGGCACTTTGAAGCCATCTGAGGAGTTTTCCTCTGGCCTTGGTTTGTAACAGCAAATATTGGCTGTCTGACTCGACTAATTATACAAAGTTTCAAAATAGAGCATGGGGCAATTGAAATTTCTGTGAATACAATTACGATTGAGACTCAACTGATTTTAAGAGAAATTATACTGGTGGGTTCAACAAAGTCTGGGTTCTTGGGAAGCTGTAGCCATCAAAACCTGAGAGCTTAAGCCCATGCTCTGTGTCTATGGGGAGGGGAAACCTCATAATTGGATCCCTTCTAGGCACTTCGATTGAAAATGTCCGTCTCTCCACTGAAGATGAGGGTTGGGATGATCATCTTAAACTAAATGCTTAATTTTAGATGGTTACAGTTAAGTGAGAATCTAACCTCTGCTGAACAAATGAGGGGCATGGTATCATTACTGTAAGGTTAAAAATAATTTATTGTGGTAAATATCTTAAGAACAGTTTACAGGAAAGGCAATTGATGTGAGTATAAAATAAATTTCCTTTGTAAGGATTATGTTAACTTAGACTTCCACTTTTTCCTTTTCATCACAAGGCCCAAAATGTGGAATATTTATGCACCTCACTTTTAGAAGATACTTCACTCTTCCTGATCATCGTACGAAAAATATGTGTGACTGAATGTTTCAAGGTTAAGGACGTACATATTTACTGTACTCAACTAACACAAGGTTTGTGATTTGAATGTGTGTTTATTAATCACTTACGTTAGTCATAAATACAGGCTTGTCATAATAATTTTTCAAAGTGAGCTTGGATTGCTGTTCTTTCAATTTTCTTCATAATTTTAAATACCTTAACAATTATTTTCTCTATATAATTTTTCTATTTGTTTGTCCAGTCTTATATGCCAGCAGCTGAAAAATTATGCAATAATTGACACAAATAACTAAAATACAGTAATGATCCACTGCTCCATCTACTGTTGAACAGTGACATGAATAATGCTTCAGGAAAAAAATACGGAACGCATTTAGGAAATAATAACAAAATGGAATTTGCAACAAATAAACCTATTGTTTCTGTGGTTAGTGAAGAAACATATTTTTCTTGCAGTATTAAGAATTCTGAGTATGACTTTAATTCAGAGCTGAAAAACAAAGAGGAACTTTCCATCTCCCTTTTCACCTTATAGGAGGTGCTGACAAAACTGGTTTTGTTCATGTTAATGGAGAATAGCCGGAGAAAAGAGTCTAGCACTGCTGAGCTGACTCATGTTATACAGTGTGCTGTTTTTATATCACTGACAAAAATGTAAGTTATTGCTGTGAAAAAAAAATTTGCAGTGGTTTGTAAATTCTAACTTTTTTCTAGTAGCACTAAATGAAAGATGAGGGAGGCTAAAATACTTGTGGGAGGACAAACTGCAGAAAAATGGCATGTGTGTGAAATGATGTGTTTTATAGCCTTTACAGAACAACGGGACTTGATTATTTTGTCAGCTCACTGGTAATCTCTCATTTGTACTGTGTCCTTCGTGCAACTTAGTCTTATGAGGAACTACTGAATGCAGCTTTTATCACCCATCTGAGTGTTAGCAAGCTGCTTCTCATCACCACTGGTGCATTTGATTTGACTTGTTCATTTTTTGTAAGCAAATTAGTATTCACACATTACAGTGAAGGATGATTATTTTCAATTTTTAGGCAGTTATGTTTCCATGCTCAGCTGGAGTAAAAGCTTGAATGTAAATTAGAAAAATTAGCTCTTTCTCAAGGATGCTTACAGGTTGCAATTTACTCCTTTCCTTTCACCCCCTATCTTGCCAACTGCTAGTTCTCCATATAATTTTGTTCAAAGATAATTACACAGTCTTCAGTGGGGCTACTTTTATAAACAGTAACATCTTTATGTATCTATTTAGCTGAGGGTTTTGTGCGAAAATGTGACATTCTCTGTGATTCTTGGGTACCATGAGCAGTATTAGAAAACCTCCTGTAAAGCTATTGGAAAATGGAAACTAATTTTCAGTAGTTCAGTTCAATAGATAAGACATTGCTTCAATAAAGGCTGTTGTAGTTAGAAATGCTACAATATTACTCTTAATTTAAGAGTAGATCTCACAGCTTCTGCCCTCAGAGCGTCATGAACCTGGTGTTTGACTCTTTAGGGAAAAGCGATGCCATCATTTTTGGGTAGAGCATCTACTTCAGTTGAACTGGAGACTGAAACTTACCAGTATTTTTGTGTGGCGATCATAAGTATAGTTACCTTCATGACATTATTAGAAAAGTGATGTAGGAAGTTTTCAGTTGGGTGTTACAAAGTACCAAAAGAGAGATGACGGTATTAGATATATTTAAAACTTACCTTCATGTAGGAAACCTTCCCTTAATCCTGACAAACTCCTTATTAATTTTGCAGTTAGGGTACTGAGCATATTTATAGTTTACACTGTTTGTGTTTATAAATATATATATGCTAAATATTTTTTCTCTATTATGTAATACTTTTAAGATGCAACAAATCTATAGAAGAAACGTGTACCTTGATTTTGGAAAGTGAAAAACTAAGAAACATGAAGCTATTTGCTATCAAACTGGACTTAGCAGCTTCTTCTGTGGAAAGTCTCTGCATTTGTTTATGTCATAATTGTCAAGAACTATTTCAGAATCACATGACATCATGCACTCATTCAAAAAGCTAAAGCAGTAGCTACTTAAGATTAATAAAGACTACTATTCCCTATTGTAAATTACACCAAATGATCCTGTACTTCATACCGAAGTTGCTGATTAAAAACAAACACAATTGCGTGCAAACTAGCAACAATATCATTGGGGCCAGCAGTTCATACATTTTGACTAGGAATGATGGCTAGCAGCATGCACCATTTTTATAACACATTACGTATAGACCTTAATTCATTGCCAATTTTATCCAGTGTATCTTGGAAGGATATAATGAAATTGTCCTTTGCAATCACACTGATAGTTTTTGGACAGAACAGCTAAAATGGTTAATTTGTGTTACTTTTTTTTGGTTTGTATTTACCAAGGTCTTCATGCTTTTGCTCACGTGAGTAGCATGAGACAATAAGGGCGCCTGTCAAACGCTGCAAACTTCTGCTCCAGCCAGGGACGTCTCTAGGCAACAGCTGCTATGTGTAAGGTAAAACTTGTATGAAGACATAGGAGGGATATTGCCTGCCTCAGAGAGTTCTGATATTGCACTGCAGTTGTTTTGGGAAGAGCCAGGCGGTGACTTTGGGGCGTGATGGGATGCATTTTTTGCTTTAGTGAAGTGCGGTCTTCCTTGACATGTTTCTAATATTAAATATTTTGAGTAGCATTTCCCCCTTAGAGGCAAACATACAAACATCCCACTGTTCCATATCCATCTTAAATCTAATTATTCTTAATTAGAGCACATCTGTAATTGTGGCACCTAAGCGCCTAGTGAATACTATGTTCAGGATAGACCCACTTTACTTCTGCTAAAACAAGTGTGTGACACTGCCTATGGAGTTAAAACCATATTGCATGGGTAATAGTTGTAAAAATATACCAAATAGCTTGTGGTGCATTTGATATTATGTAATAGGCCTGGTCTTTTACTTCCTACAACTCTTGAGTTGCCG
>NW_010204687.1:0-2944 GCF_000695765.1 Mesitornis unicolor | reverse complement strand
CAGGAATGCAGAATCAAGGCAAATTGAGGCATGATGTAAACATATACAAATCTCACTGAAATCTCTGTTCCAAACCCAGTGTTAGTGCAATTGTGGTTTAAAATTGATGTTGGGTGCCAGTGATGAACAACGCAGCCTGCACTGTTTTGGGAGGCAGTTAGTTGGACGAATAAAACTGAAAAGCCAAGTAAACAAACCTCTTTCAAATAGGTGCGGTGTTCAGCTGGCATAATTAGATTAGCTATTGAAATTTTAAAAAGGCACTCACTTAAACCAAGTGAGAATCTGGTCTGAGATATCAGCTGTAGGTTCATAAGTTAGACCATACCATGGGGTAATGATATACACTAATCTGAAGTCCAATCTTCAGACATCAGATAAAGAACTTTAAGGCACTGTTTAATGGCTGTATAAACACAGAGGACTCTACTTTATCTTATATCCCACTCTAGATCATTTATATGGCTTCAGTTCCCATACTGCCTATATGCCACACAGAAGAGATTAAAAATTCAAAGCCAATTCTTGTCTTGCAATGCATCATCAACACCCTTTTTCTGATCATCTTAGCCTCTGTGTAATTTATCCCATGTTTATCATCACATCATCAAGCTCTGTATGTGTGTGGGGAGATCTGTCTTAGTTTAATTAAATACAGACTGGGCACACTCCTAAAGTTATTACTTCAAAAAAACTCCCATTAGGGACTACAAACTCTAACCAACAGTAAAGCTGTTTCAGTAAGCTTTACACTTAGAACAGTAAAATTTCTTCCTATATTTGTGCTATTTGTTTGCTGCTTGTTTGGTTGGTTTTTATTCAAATATGTAACGAAATAGATTTATGCAAAAACTCACATGCATCACTGGAAGTTGCAGTCGTATTTTTAATTTTTTTTTTTAATTTCCATAGCATCATTTAAATATGACTATTTTTGAGAAAGGGTTTTGAGTTACATTTTCCAGTGTCGGATGGTACCTCACAACAACAATATGATATTTCTGAGAGTTTTTTGCAGAAAAAAATGAGCTGCTGCTTCCTAAAATATCTGTCAGGTCTTTTTCATGTAATAGATGGAGCTCCTCAAGTCAGTGAAGCAAGATGTGTCTTTATATAGGATTGGGTAGAGTTTTTTAAAAAATGATCTTCTTAACACTGGGAAAGACTTCAGTGTTAAGCATTTGCTGGAGAATCATGACTGTTCCAAAAGGCACATAGTTCAGCATGATTGCATGGCCTTGTATTGCCTGATTTCAGTGAATTTTACCTGACGAAAGTGCATATCTCCATAATAAGTAATTTGTATTTCTTTCACAGTTTAATATAGAACATCATAAATAGTTTTCTTGGCGCGAGATCTAGTTTGTGACTATAAAGGAGTAAAAGGGATTGTGTTTGTGCTGGCTACGCAGATGGGCCCAATCGAAAGCTGCTTATTTTGACCTGGGTTCCCATATATGGTATGTGACTGTCCCAAGATCCCTTTTCTCCGCTAAACAAAATGAAATCCTAGGTGCCTTTTCAGCTCGAGTTTGACTTGTAGCTTTGCAAACCGATCCACTTTCCTGAAGTATTCCCAATGTACTTGCTACAAAATAATGTCTCGCTTACTGGGATGTAGTAGCCAGAAGACATTTCTCCTCTAGAAGTATTGCTTTCATTCACAGAGTAGTTAATTGAAGGTAAGGATATCTTAGCAGTGAATAACCACAGATTTCTGTAAAGTAAAAAAAGTTCTGTTTGAATCTATTTATACAGTATAAAGGTTTTTTTATTATTATTTAGTACTTTAGTATTTAGACCTGGCATGGCATTAAGACCTCTTTTTTTTGGTACTGCAATTCATTACGCTGTTTTCCTCATCATATTTGGATTACGCATACTGAAAAAGTGTAGAAAAATAACTGTTACATGAGTTGAAAGATATTGTCTCAAGTGGAAATGCTCTGAAGAACCCTGGTCAAATTTAGTTATTGTGTACGTTATAATGTTTTTTAACATAATGTATATATTTTTAAAAGAGTTTTCTTGAATTATGAGCAACTGAAAGTGCTGTAATAGAAATGTATCATAAAACCATTTCAGTTTAATGGCTTACTAATTAAATTATTTAATTACTTATTGATTGGTAAAAGCTAAGCTTTAAAGAGTTCCTGTTACTTAACGCATAAATTTAACTATATGCAACCATCTCTCTCTTCCTTGGAAATATTTGTAAGGTCTATTGAAAGGGCCTTCACACAGTTTTAAATTTCAAAACTTTAGTAGATGAGTAGTAATAAATACAAACGTGACTATATTTACAGTTGGTTTTGGGAGTACAGATATTTCACGTATCTGCATGGTTTAAACAATTTTAAAAGTTCCAGATACTTTATTTAATAAATACCTTTAAATTGGAGGAGGCTGGCTTAAATAGTTTTAGCAGACCCTTTCTTTACAAGGTTGCAAGAATCTCAGATATTTGAGAACAAATCTGTTACATATCCAATCAAAACGGCATGTCCGGACACGCATGCTAGTTCTATGCTTAAGTGAGCCGTGAGTATCCTTATTTAGTTTCTCTCATTGATATAATGTTGGTTTATTCCAGTTATTCTATTAGTAGGGCTTTTGTTTAAACCCAGCTTATGAGAGGGGAACGCATCTACACACAATTAAGCTTTGGAAATGAGGAGAGACCCGAGGGATTCACTACGTGTTCTGGGCTGAAGAAGGTGCAAAAAAACGGGTGCGGGCTGGGAGCCGGGGGAGCGGCCGCGGGTTGGGGTCCCCCGCGCAGCCGACGGAGTGCGGCAACCCCGGCCGCGTTTCACCCGGACAGGGAGATTGACTTCAGAGCGCGCAAGCCTCATCGCGGTTGTTGCTTTTAAACCAATAAGGTTGAGACAAGAGAATAGCTGCGGTTTGCATTACAAAAACAAAAACAAAACCCGAAGAGTAA
>NW_010204686.1:1896-2819 GCF_000695765.1 Mesitornis unicolor | reverse complement strand
GCCACTGGTTCCTGCTGGCCATCAGCATCCTGCTGGCCTGCACCTTCCTCGTGTGCGCCCTGCTGCTGCTCAACCCCTGGACAGCCGGCATCATCGTGAGTACGCACGCCGACGTGCGGGGCAGGGGAGCGCTGCCCTCCTGTTGGGTGAGGACAGGGATGTTGGGCCCTGCTCCCGTCCTGCTGGGTGGTCCTAGGTCCCCCTTCATGGGGACAGGGTGGTGGGGTGGCCAGGAGCACCCATGTGCAGGTGGCAGTGGGTGGGGGGATCAGGGACATCCCTTATGAAGGGAATATGTGGATGGGATGGGGATCTGGGGATACCCGTGCAGAAGAGGGTGAGGGGAACACGTGTGTGGGGGTGGCAGTGAGTGAGGGTCCCTTATGGAGAGATCAGGGACACCTCTTATGAGAGGAACGTGTGTGGTGGGCAGGGGTTTGGGGTCATCCCTGCAGAGGAGGGTGAGGGCCACCCCGCAACATATGGGAGAAAGGGAACAGAGGGAAAAGGGGCAATGGGGTGAGGTTGTCCTATATGGAGGAGTAGGATTGGGCACACCAGGTGGAGGGACAGAAGGGACAGCCGCCCCGAGCTACCCCTCACTGACCCCACCACCCCCCCAGGTCTCCATCCTGGCCATGATGGCCGTGGAGCTGTTTGGCATCATGGGGCTGATGGGCATCAAGCTGAGCGCCATCCCCGTGGTCTCCCCTCGGTGGGCATCGGGGTGGAGTTCACCGTCCATGTGGCCCTGGTGAGTGCGGGCAGACCCCTGCCCGGATGCAGGGCACCCTGGTTCCAGCACCCTCAGCCCCTCGGCCGTGTCCAAATGGGTGGCACAGGGGGATGAGCCCCCCCATGACATCCCCACCCCACGCAGGGCTTCCTGACAGCCGCGGGCAGCAGGAACGTGCGCTCGGCTG
>NW_010204686.1:1238-1792 GCF_000695765.1 Mesitornis unicolor | reverse complement strand
GGAGCGGGGAAAAGCGCCCCCTTGCCCCCCCTAAAACTCTTTTTGGCAATGGGGGCGGGGGGGCACGCCAGCCGCTCGGGCTGGAGGTGGGGATGTGGGGCTGGAGGTGGGAAGGACGTGTCTTGCACTCACTCCATGTTGCAGGGAGATGGGGGAGCCATGGGAGGGCTGGGGAGCCGTGTTTGGGGTGAGATGGGGCTCCTGGGGGCCGTGCCCACTTACCCCCCATGCCTGCGGCTCCCCCAGGTACTTCTTTGCGGTGCTCACCATCCTGACGCTGCTGGGGCTGCTCAACGGGCTGGTGCTGCTGCCTGTCCTGCTCTCCATCATCGGGCCACCCCCTGAGGTACGAGACACCCACCCTGTCCCCACCTCTTTTCATCCCCCATTGCCCCTCACGCTATCCCCCCCTTCACCCTATACCCTTGCCCTGTCCCAGCCTCACACCATACTCATCCCAGCCCTGTGCCATCACTGCTTTACCCCATCCTTTCTCTGCCTCATATCCAGTTTGCCCCCTACCTGCGTGACCCCACACTGGACTCCCCCCATCA
>NW_010204686.1:632-1097 GCF_000695765.1 Mesitornis unicolor | reverse complement strand
CACCTCTGGTGGATACCCGCCCCCGCTTGCCCCCTTCGGAGCCGGTGCCCCCTTGCCTGGGTCCTGGGGGGCTGTACGTCCGGCGTGCCCCAGCCTGGCCCGCCACCTTCCCTGACCCCACGGACACAGAGCGCTACACAGAGGGTGTGGGGCCAGGCAGCCCCCGGGGACCCTTCATCGTGCCCCCCGCTCCGGCACACATCCTGCTGGAGGCCGGCAAGGACCCCAGCTTCCCCCACATCACCGTGAGTGTCTCTGCCCACCACCACCTGCCATCTGCTGGGACAGGGTCAGGGGTAGAGCTGGGGGATGCCCATGAGCCAGCAAGAAGGCCAAGGGCACTCCATGAGAAGGGGTGGTTGTAGGGCAGAGAGGTTCTCCTGCCCCTCTGCTCTGCCCTGCTCACACCACAGCTGCAATGTTGTGTCCAGTGCTGGGCCCTCAGGTCAAGGAGGACAGGCACTG